>NC_060119.1:3000000-3164252 GCF_021461395.2 Schistocerca americana
CAAGAAGAGTAAGACTTCTTAGAGTCCATTCTTTGATCCTTTCCAGTGAGACCAGTATTAGTTTCCGATACACCACTGTAGGTTCAATGTATTCCTTGGATCTTCACACTGAAGATGAAACACATAAATCGCATCGGAATTAAATGCAAAAGGCACAATGCCGCGTTAAGTACAAGAATAGAGACTCTTCTTACGGTCGGTGTTTTGAGCATTCCCTGTGAGACCAGTATTAGTTTCCGATACACCACTGCAGGTTCAATGTATTCCTTGGACGTTCACATTGACGATGAAACACAGAAATCGCATCGGAATTAAATACAAAAGGCACAATGCCGCCTTAAGAACAAGAATAGAGACTCTTCTTACGGTCGGTGCTATGAGCATTCCCTGTGAGACCAGTATTAGTTTCCGATACACCACTGCAGGTTCAATGTATTCCTTGGACCTTCACATTGACGATGAAAAACAGAAATCGCATAGGAACTAAATACAAAAGGCACAATGCCGCCTTAATTACAAGAATAGAGACTCTTCTTACAGTCGGTGCTTGAGCATTCCCTGTGAGACCAGTAATAGTTTTCGATACACCATTGCAGGTTCAATGTATTCCTTGGACCTTCACGTTGACGATGAAACACAGAAATCGCATCGGAATTAAATACAAAAGGCACAATGCCGCCTTAAGTACAAGAATAGAGACACTTCTCTCTGTCGGTGCTTTGAGCATAGCCTCTGAGACCAGTATTAGTTTCCGATACACCACTGCAGGTTCAAAGTATTCCTTGGACCTTCACATTATCTATGAAACACAGAAATCGCATCGGAATTAAATACAAAAGGCACAATGCCACCTTAAGTACAAGAATAGAGACTCTTCTTACAGTCGGTGCTTTGAACATTCCCTGTGAGACCAGTATTAGTTTCCGATACACCACTGCAGGTTCAATGTATTCCTTGGACATACACATTGACGATGAAACACTGAAATTACATCGGAATTAAATACAAAAGGCACAATGCCGCCTTAAGTGCAAGAAGAGTGAGACTTCTTAGAGTCTGTGGCTTGATCCTTTCCTGTGCGACCAGTATTAGTTTCCGATACACCACTGCAGGTTCAATGTATTCCTTGGACCTTCACATTGACAATGAAACACAGAAATCGCATCGCAATTAAATACAAAAGGCACAATGCCGACTTAAGTACATGAATAGAGACTCTTCTAACAGTCGGTGCTTTGAGCGTTCCCTGTGAGACCAGTATTAGTTTCCGATACACCACTGCAGGTTCAATGTATTGCTTGGGGCTTCACATTGACGATGAAACACAGAAATCGCATCGGAATTAAATACGAAAGGCACAATGCCACCTTAAGTCCAGGAGTAGAGACCCTTCTTACAGTCGGTGCTTTGAATATTCGCTGTGAGACCAGTATTAATTTCCGATAAACCACTGCAGCTTCAATGTATTCCTTGTCATACACATTGACGATGATACACTGAAATTACATCGGAATTAACTACAAAAGGCACAATGCCGCCTTAAGTGCAAGAACAGAGACTCTTCTTACAGTCGGTGAATTGAGCATTCCCTGTGACGCCAGTATTATTATTCGATACACCACTGCAGGTTCAATGTATTCCTCAGACCTTCACATTGACGACGAAACACAGAAATGGCATCGGAATTAAATACAAAAGGCACAATGCCGCCTTAAGTCCAGGAGTAGAGACCCTTCTTACAGTCGGTGCTTTGAGCATTCCCTGTGAGACCAGTATTAGTTTTCAATACACAACTGCAGGTTCAGTGTACTCCTTGGACATTCATATTGACTATGAAACACAGAAATCGCATCGGAATTAAATACAAAAACACAATGCCGCCTTAAGTACAAGAATAGAGATTCTTGTTACAGTCGATGCTTTGAGCATTCCCTGTGAGACCAGTATTTGTTTCCGATACACCACTGCAGGTTCAATGTATTCCTTGGACCTTCACATTGACGATGAAACACATAAATCGAATCGGAATAAAATACAAAAGGCACAATGCCGACTTAAGTACAAGAATTCTTACAGTCGGTGCTTTGAGCATTTCCTGTGAGACCAGTATTAGTTTCCGATACACCACTGCAGGTTCAATGTATTCCTTGGACGTTCACATTGACGATGAAACACAGAAATCGCATCGGAATTAAATACAAAAGGAACAATGCCGCCTTAAGTACAAGAACAGAGACTCTTCTTACAGTCGGTGATTTGAGCATTCTCTGTGAGACCAGTATTAGTTTCCGATACACCACTGCAGGTTCAATGTACTCCTTGGACCTTCATATTGACGATGAAACAAAGAAATCGCATCGGAATTAAATACAAGAAGCACAATGCCGCCTTAATTACAAGAATGGAGACTCTTCTTACAGTCGGTGAATTGAGCATTCCCTGTGAGACCAGTATTAGTTTACGATACACCACTGCAGGTTCAATGTACTCCTTGGACCTTCATATTGACGATGAAACAAAGAAATCGCATCGGAATTAAATACAAGAGGCACAATGCCGCCTTAATTACAAGAATGGAGACTCTTCTTACAGTCGGTGCTTTGAGCATTCCCTGTGGGACCAGTATTAGTTTCCGATACACCACTGCAGGTTCAATGTATTCCTTAGACCATCACATTGACGATGAAACACAGAAATGGAATCGGAATAAAATACAAAAGGCACAATGCCGCCTTAAGTACAAGAATAGAGACACTTCTTACAGTCGGTGATTTGAGCATTCCTTTTGAGAGCAGTATTAGTTTCCGATACACCACTGCAGGTTCAAGGTATTCCTTGGACCTTCACATTGACTATGAAACACAGAAATGGCATCGGAAATAAGTACAAAAGTCACAAGGACGCCTTAAGTACAAGAATAGAGGCTCCTCTTACAGTCAGTGCTTTGAGCATTCCCTGTGAGACCAGTATTAGTTTCCGATACACCACTGCAGGTTCAAAGTATTCCTTGGACCTTCACATTGACTATGAAACACAGAAATCGCATCGGAATTAAATACAAAAACACAATGCCGCCTTAAGTACAAGAATAGAGATTCTTGTTACAGTCGGTGCTTTGAGCATTCCCTGTGAGACCAGTATTTGTTTCCGATACACCACTGCAGGTTCAATGTATTCCTTGGACCTTCACATTGACGATGAAACACAGAAATCGCATCGGAATAAAATACAAAAGGCAGAATGCCGACTTAAGTACAAGAATAGAGACTCTTCTTACAGTCGGTGCTTTGAGCATTCCCTGTGAGACCAGTATTAGTTTCCGATACACCACTGCAGGTTCAATGTATTCCTTGGACGTTCACATTGACGATGAAACACAGATATCGCATCGGAATTAAATACAAGAGGCACAATGCCGCCTTAATTACAAGAATGGAGACTCTTCTTACAGTCGGTGAATTGAGCATTCCCTGTGAGACCAGTATCATTATTCGATACACCACTGCAGGTTCAATGTATTCCTTAGACCATCACATTGACGATGAAACACAGAAATGGCATCGGAATAAAATACAAAAGGCACAATGCCGCCTTAAGTACAAGAATAGAGACACTTCTTACAGTCGGTGATTTGAGCATTCCTTTTGAGAGCAGTATTAGTTTCCGATACACCACTGCAGGTTCAAGGTATTCCTTGGACCTTCACATTGACTATGAAACACAGAAATGGCATCGGAAATAAATACAAAAGTCACAAGGACGCCTTAAGTACAAGAATAGAGGCTCCTCTTACAGTCAGTGCTTTGAGCATTCCCTGTGAGAAGAGTACTATATTCCGATACACCACTGCAGGTTCAAAGTATTCCTTAGACCTTCACATTGACTATGAAACACAGAAATCGCATCGGAATTAAATACAAAAGGCACAATGCCGCCTTAAGTACAATTATAGAGACTCTTCTTACAGTCGGTGCTTTCAGCTTTCCCTGTGAGTCCAGTATTAGTTTCCGATACACCACTGTAGGTTCAATGTATTCCTTGGACCTTCAGATTGACGATGGAACACAGAATTCGCATCGGAATTAAATACAAAAGGCACAATGCCGCCTTAATTACAAGAATAGAGACTCTTCTTACAGTCGGTGTTTTGAGCATTCCCTGTGAGACCAGTATTAGTTTCAGATACACCACTGCAGGTTCAATGAATTCCTTGGACCTTCACATTGACGATGAAACACAGAGATCGCTTCAGAATGAAATACAAAAGGCACAATGGCGCCTTAAGTACAAGATTAGAGACTCTTCTTACAGTCGGTGCTTTGAGCATTCCCTGTGAGACCAGTATTAGTTTCCGATACACCACTGCAGGTTCAATGTATTCCTTGGACCTTCACATTGACGATGAAACACAGAAATCGCATCGGAATTAAATCCAAAAAGAACAATGCCGCCTTAAGCACAGGAATAGAGACTCTTCTTACAGTCGGTGATTTGAGCATTCCCTGTGAGACCAGTATTAGTTTCCGATACACCACTGCAGGTTCAATGTATTCCCTGGACATACACAATAACGATGAAACACTGAAATTACATCGGAATTAAATACAAAAGACACAATGCTGCCTTAATGCAAGAAGAGTGAGACTTCTTAGAGTCCATTCTTTGATCCTTTCCTGTGAGACCAGTATTACTTTCCGATACACCACTGCAGGTTGAATGTATTCCTTGGACCTTCACATTGACGATGAAACACAGTAATCGCATCGGAATTAAATACAAAAGGCACAATGCCGCCTTAAGTACAAGAATAGAGACACTTCTTACAGTCGGTGCTTTGAGCATTCCTTCTGAGAGCAGTATAAGTTTCCGATACACCACTGCAGGTTGAAGGTATTCCTTGGACCTTCACATTGACTATGAAACACAGAAATCGCATCGGAATTAAATACAAAAGGCACAATGCCGCCTTAACTACAAGACTAAAGACTCTTCTTACAGTCGGTGCTTTGAGCATTCCCTCTGAGAGCAGTAATAGTTTCCGATACACCACTGCAGGTTCAAGGTATTCCTTGGACCTTCACGTTGACTATGAAACACAGAAATCGCATCGGAATTAAATACAAAAGGCACAAGGCCGCCTTAAGTACAAGAATAGAGACTCTTCTTACAGTCGGTGCTTTAAGCATTCCCTGTGAGACCAGTATTAGTTTCCGATACACCACTGCAGATTCAAAGTATTCCTTGGACCTTCACATTGACTATGAAACACAGAAATCGACGCGGAATTAAATGCAAAAGGCACAATGCCGCCTTAAGTACAAGAATAGAGACTCTTCTTACGGTCGGTGTTTTGAGCATTCCCTGTGAGACCAGTATTAGTTTCCGATACACCACTGCAGGTTCAATGTATTCCTTGGACGTTCACATTGACGATGAAACACAGAAATCGCATCGGTATTAAATACAAAAGGCACAATGCCGCCTTAATTACAAGAGTAGAGACTCTTCTTACATTCGGTGCTTTGAGCATTCCCTGTGAGACCAGTAATAGTTCCCGATACACCACTGCAGGTTCAATGTATTCCTTGGACGTTCACATTACCGATGAAACACAGAAATCGCATCGGAATTAAATACAAGAAGCACAATGCTGCGTAAAGTACAAGATCAGAGACTCTTCTACAGTCTGTGCCTTGAACACTCCCTGTGAGACCAGTTTTAGTTTCCGATACACCACTGCAGGTTCAATGTATTCCTTGGACATACACATTCACGATGAAACTCTGAAATTACATCGAAATTAAATACAAAAAGCGCAATGCAGCCTTACGTGCAAGAGGAGTGAGATTTCTTAGAGTCTGTGCTTTGATCCTTTCCTGTGAGACCAGTATTAGTTTCCGATACACCACTGCCGGTTCAATGTATTCCTTGGACCTTCACATTGACGATGAAACACAGAAATCGCATCGGAATTAAATACAAGAAGCACAATGCCGCGTAAAGTACAAGATCAGAGACTCTTCTACAGTTTGTGCCTTGAAAACTCCCTGTGAGACCAGTATTAGTTTCCGATACACCACTGCAGGATCAATGTATTCCTTGGACCTTCACATAGACTATGAAACACAGAAATCGCATCGGAATTAAATTCAAAAGGCACAATGCCGCCTTAAGTACAAGAATAGAGACCCTTCTTACAGTCGGTGGTTTGAGCATTCCCTGTGAGACCAGTATTAGTTTCCGATACACCACTGCAGGTTCAATGTTTTCCTTGGACCTTCACATTTACTATGAAACACAGAAATCGCATCGGAATTAAATACAAAAGGCACAATGCCGCCTTAAGTACAAGAATAGAGACTCTTCTTACAGTCGGTGCTATGAGCATTCCCTGTGAGACCAGTATTAGTTTCCGATACACCACTGCAGGTTCAATGTATTCCTTGGACCTTCACATTGACGATGAAAAACAGAAATCGCATAGGAACTAAATACGAAAGGCACAATGCCGCATTAATTACAAGAATAGAGACTCTTCTTACAGTCGGTGCTTGAGCATTCCCTGTGAGACCAGTAATAGTTTTCGATACACCACTGCAGGTTCAATGTATTCCTTGGACCTTCACATTGACGATGAAACACAGAAATCGCATCGGAATTAAATACAAAAGGCACAATGCCGCCTTAAGTACAAGAATAGAGACACTTCTCTCAGTCGGTGCTTTGAGCATAGCCTCTGAGACCAGTATTAGTTTCCGATACACCACTGCAGGTTCAAAGTATTCCTTGGACCTTCACATTATCTATGAAACACAGAAATCGCATCGGAATTAAATTCAAAAGGCACAATGCCGCCTTAAGTACAAGAATAGAGACTCTTCTTACAGTCGGTGCTTTGAACATTCCCTGTGAGACCAGTATTAGTTTCCGATACACCACTGCAGGTTCAATGTATTCCTTGGACATACACATTGACGATGAAACACTGAAATTACATCGGAATTAAATACAAAAGGCACAATGCCGCCTTAAGTGCAAGAATAGAGACTCTTCTTACAGTCGGTAAATTGAGCATTCCCTGTGAGACCAGTATTAGTTTCAGATACACCACTGCAGGTTCAATGAATTCCTTGGACCTTCACATTGACGATGAAACACAGAAATCGCATCGGAATAAAATACAAGAGGCACAATGCCGACTTAAGTACAAGAATCGAGACTATTCTTACAGTCGGTGCTTTGAGCATTCCCTGTGAGACCAGTATTAGTTTCCGATACACCACTGCAGGTTCAATGTATTCCTTGGACGTTCACATTGACGATGATACACAGAAATCGCATCGGAATTAAATACAAAAGCCACAATGCCGCCTTAAGTACAAGAATAGAGACTCTTCTTACAGTCGGTGATTTGAGCATTCTCTGTGAGACCAGTATTAGTTTCCGATACACCACTGCAGGTTCAATGTACTCCTTGGACCTTCATATTGACGATGAAACAAATAAATCGCATCGGAATTAAATACAAGAGGCACAATGCCGCCTTAATTACAAGAATGGAGACTCTTCTTACAGTCGGTGAATTGAGCATTCTCTGTGAGACCAGTATTAGTTTTCGATACACCACTGCAGGTTCAATGTACTCCTTGGACCTTCATATTGACGATGAAACAAAGAAATCGCATCGGAATTAAATACAAGAGGCACAATGCCGCCTTAATTACAAGAATGGAGACTCTTCTTACAGTCGGTGCTTTGAGCATTCCCTGTGAGACCAGTATTAGTTTCCGATACACCACTGCAGGTTCAATGTATTCCTTAGACCATCACATTGACGATGAAACACAGAAATGGAATCGGAATAAAATACAAAAGGCACAATGCCGCCTTAAGTACAAGAATAGAGACACTTCTTACAGTCGGTGATTTGAGCATTCCTTTTGAGAGCAGTATTAGTTTCCGATACACCACTGCGGGTTCAAGGTATTCCTTGGACCTTCACATTGACTATGAAACACAGAAATTGCATCGGAAATAAATACAAAAGTCACAAGGACGCCTTAAGTACAAGAATAGAGGCTCCTCTTACAGTCAGTGCTTTGAGCATTCCCTGTGAGACCAGTATTAGTTTCCGATACACCACTGCAGGTTCAAAGTATTCCTTGGACCTTCACATTGACTATGAAACACAGAAATCGCATCGGAATTAAATACAAAAACACAATGCCGCCTTAAGTACAAGAATAGAGATTCTTGTTACAGTCGGTGCTTTGAGCATTCCCTGTGAGACCAGTATTTGTTTCCGATACACCACTGCAGGTTCAATGAATTCCTTGGACCTTCACATTGACGATGAAACACAGAAATCGCTTCGGAATGAAATACAAAAGGCACAATGGCGCCTTAAGTACAAGATTAGAGACTCTTCTTACAGTCGGTGCCTTGAGCATTCCCTGTGAGACCAGTATTAGTTTCCGATACACCACTGCAGGTTCAATGTATTCCTTGGACCTTCACATTGACGATGAAACACAGAAATCGCATCGGAATTAAATCCAAAAAGAACAATGCCGCCTTAAGTACAGGAATAGAGACTCTTCTTACAGTCGGTGATTTGAGCATTCCCTGTGAGACCAGTATTAGTTTCCGATACACCACTGCAGGTTCAATGTATTCCCTGGACATACACAATAACGATGAAACACTGAAATTACATCGGAATTAAATACAAAAGACACAATGCTGCCTTAATGCAAGAAGAGTGAGACTTCTTAGAGTCCATTCTTTGATCCTTTCCTGTGAGACCAGTATTACTTTCCGATACACCACTGCAGGTTGAATGTATTCCTTGGACCTTCACATTGACGTTGAAACACAGAAATGGCATCGGAATTAAATACAAAAGGCACAATGCCGCCTTAAGTCCAGAAGTAGAGACCCTTCTTACAGTCGGTGCTTTGAGCACTCCCTGTGAGACCAGTATTAGTTTTCAATACACAACTGCAGGTTCAGTGTATTCCTTGGACATTCATATTGACTATGAAACACAGAAATCGCATCGGAATTAAATACAAAAACACAATGCCGCCTTAAGTACAAGAATTGAGATTCTTGTTACAGTCAGTGCTTTGAGCATTCCCTGTGAGACCAGTATTTGTTTCAGATACACCACTGCATTTTCAATGTATTCCTTAGACCTTCACATTGACGATGAAACCCAGAAATCGCATCGGAATAAAATACGAAAGGCACAATGCTGACTTAAGTACAAGAATAGAGACTCTTCTTACTGTCGGTGCTTTGAGCATTCCCTGTGAGACCAGTATTAGTTTCCGATACACCACTGCAGGTTCAATGTATTCCTTGGACGTTCACATTGACGATGAAACACAGAAATCGCATCGGAATTAAATACGAAAGCCACAATGCCGCCTTAAGTACAAGAATAGAGTCTCTTCTTACAGTCGTTGATTTGGGCATTCTCTGTGAGACCAGTATTAGTTGCCGATACACCAATGCAGGTTCAATGTATTCCTTGGACGTTCACATTGACGATGAAACACAGATATCGCATCGGAATTAAATACAAGAGGCACAATGCCGCCTTAATTACAAGAATGGAGACTCTTCTTACAGTCGGTGAATTGAGCATTCCCTGTGAGACCAGTATTATTATTCGATACACCACTGCAGGTTCAATGTATTCCTTAGACCATCACATTGACGATGAAACACAGAAATGGCATCGGAATAAAATACAAAAGGCACAATTCCGCCTTAAGTACAAGAATAGAGACACTTCTTACAGTCGGTGATTTGAGCATTCCTTTTGAGAGCAGTATTAGTTTCCGATACACCACTGCAGGTTCAAGGTATTCCTTGGACCTTCACATTGACTATGAAACACAGAAATGGCATCGGAAATAAATACAAAAGTCACAAGGACGCCTTAAGTACAAGAATAGAGGCTAATCTTACAGTCAGTGCTTTGAGCATTCCCTGTGAGAAGAGTATTATATTCCGATACACCACTGCAGGTTCAAAGTATTCCTTGGACCTTCACATTGACTATGAAACACAGAAATCGCATCGGAATTAAATACGAAAGGCACAATGCCGCCTTAAGTACAATTATAGAGACTCTTCTTACAGTCGGTGCTTTGAGCTTTCCCTGTGAGTCCAGTATTAGTTTCCGATACACCACTGTAGGTTCAATGTATTCCTTGGACCTTCAGATAGACGATGGAACACAGAATTCGCATCGGAATTAAATACAAAAGGCACAATGCCGCCTTAATTAAAAGAATAGAGACTCTTCTTACAGTCGGTGTTTTGAGCATTCGCTGTGAGACCAGTATTAGTTTCAGATACACCACTGCAGGTTCAATGAATTCCTTGGACCTTCACATTGACGATGAAACACAGAAATCGCTTCGGAATGAAATACAAAAGGCACAATGGCGCCTTAAGTACAAGATTAGAGACTCTTCTTACAGTCGGTGCTTTGAGCATTCCCTGTGAGACCAGTATTAGTTTCCGATACACCACTGCAGGTTCAATGTATTCCTTGGACCTTCACATTGACGATGAAACACAGAAATCGCATCGGAATTAAATCCAAAAAGAACAATGCCGCCTTAAGTACAGGAATAGAGACTCTTCTTACAGTCGGTGATTTGAGCATTCCCTGTGAGACCAGTATTAGTTTCCGATACACCACTGCAGGTTCAATGTATTCCCTGGACATACACAATAACGATGAAACACTGAAATTACATCGGAATTAAATACAAAAGACACAATGCTGCCTTAATGCAAGAAGAGTGAGACTTCTTAGAGTCCATTCTTTGATCCTTTCCTGTGAGACCAGTATTACTTTCCGATACACCACTGCAGGTTGAATGTATTCCTTGGACCTTCACATTGACGATGAAACACAGAAATGGCATCGGAATTAAATACAAAAGGCACAATGCCGCCTTAAGTCCAGAAGTAGAGACCCTTCTTACAGTCGGTGCTTTGAGCACTCCCTGTGAGACCAGTATTAGTTTTCAATACACAACTGCAGGTTCAGTGTATTCCTTGGACATTCATATTGACTATGAAACACAGAAATCGCATCGGAATTAAATACAAAAACACAATGCCGCCTTAAGTACAAGAATTGAGATTCTTGTTACAGTCAGTGCTTTGAGCATTCCCTGTGAGACCAGTATTTGTTTCAGATACACCACTGCATTTTCAATGTATTCCTTAGACCTTCACATTGACGATGAAACACAGAAATCGCATCGGAATAAAATACAAAAGGCACAATGCTGACTTAAGTACAAGAATAGAGACTCTTCTTACTGTCGGTGCTTTGAGCATTCCCTGTGAGACCAGTATTAGTTTCCGATACACCACTGCAGGTTCAATGTATTCCTTGGACGTTCACATTGACGATGAAACACAGAAATCGCATCGGAATTAAATACGAAAGCCACAATGCCGCCTTAAGTACAAGAATAGAGTCTCTTCTTACAGTCGGTGATTTGGGCATTCTCTGTGAGACCAGTATTAGTTGCCGATACACCAATGCAGGTTCAATGTACTCCTTGGACCTTCATATTGACGATAAAACAAAGAAATCGCATCGGAGTTAAATACAAGAGGCACAATGCCGCCCTAATTACAAGAATGGAGACTCTTCTTACAGTCGGTGAATTGAGCATTCTCTGTGAGACCAGTATTATTATTCGATACACCACTGCAGGTTCAATTTATTCCTTAGACCTTCACATTGACGATGAAACACAGATATGGCATCGGAATAAAATACAAAAGGCACAATGCCGCCTTAAGTACAAGAATAGAGACACTTCTTACAGTCGGTGATTTGAGCATTCCTTTTGAGAGCAGTATTAGTTTCCGATACACCACTGCAGGTTCAAGGTATTCCTTGGACCTTCACATTGACTATGAAACACAGAAATGGCATCGGAAATAAATACAAAAGTCACAAGGACGCCTTAAGTACAAGAATAGAGGCTCCTCTTACAGTCAGTGCTTTGAGCATTCCCTGTGAGACCAGTATTAGTTTCCGATACACCACTGCAGGTCAAAGTATTCCTTGGACCTTCACATTGACTATGAAACACAGAAATGGCATCGGAATTAAATACAAAAGGCACAGTGCCGCCTTAAGTACAATTATAGAGACTCTTCTTACAGTCGGTGCTTTGAGCATTCCCTGTGAGTCCAGTATTAGTTTCCGATACACCACTGCAGGTTCAATGTATTCCTTGGACATACACATTGACGATGAAACACAGAAATCGCATCAGAATTAAATACAAAAGGCACAATGCCGCCTTAATTATAAGAATAGAGACTCTTCTTACAGTCGGTGTTTTGAGCATTCCCTGTGAGACCAGTATTAGTTTCAGATACACCACTGCAGGTTCAATGAATTCCTTGGACCTTCACATTGACGATGAAACACAGAAATCGCATCGGAATGAAATACAAAAGGCACAATGGCGCCTTAAGTACAAAATTAGAGACTCTCCTTACAGTCGGTGCTTTGAGCATTCCCTGTGAGACCAGTATTAGTTTCCGATACACCACTGCAGGTTCAATGTATTCCTTGGACCTTCACATTGACGATGAAACACAGAAATCGCATCGGAATTAAATCCAAAAAGAACAATGCCGCCTTAAGTACAAGAATAGAGACTCTTCTTACAGTCGGTGATTTGAGCATTCCCTGTGAGACCAGTATTAGTTTCCGATACACCACTGCAGGTTCAATGTATTCCCTGGACATACACAATGACGATGAAACACTGAAATTACATCGGAATTAAATACAAAAGACACAATGCTGCCTTAATGCAAGAAGAGTGAGACTTCTTAGAGTTCATTCTTTGATCCTTTCCTGTGAGACCAGTATTAGTTTCCGATACACCACTGCAGGTAGAATGTATTCCTCGGACCTTCACATTGACGATGAAACACAGAAATAGCATCGGAATTAAATACAAAAGGCACAATGCCCCCTTAATTACAAGAATAGAGACTCTTCTTGCAGTCGGTGAATTGAGCATTCCCTGTGAGACCAGTATTAGTTTCCGATACACCACTGCAGGTTGAATATATTCCTTGGACCTTAACATTGACGATGAAACACAGTAATCGCATCGGAATTCAATACAAAAGGCACAATGCCGCCATAAGTACAAGAATAGAGACACTTATTACAGTCGGTGCTTTGAGCATTCCTTCTGAGAGCAGTATAAGTTTCCGATACACCACTGCAGGTTCAAGGTATTCCTTGGACCTTCACATTGACTATGAAACACAGAAATCGCATCGGAATTAAATACAAAAGGTACAAGGCTGCCTTAAGTACAAGAATAGAGACCCTTCTTACAGTCAGTGCTTTGAGCATTCCCTGTGTGGACCAGTATTAGTTTCCGATACACCACTGCAGGTTTAAAGTATTCCTTGGACATTCACATTGACTATGAAACACAGAAATCGCATCGGAGTTAAATACAAAAGGCACAATGCCACCCTAAGTACAAGAATAGAGATTCTTCTTACATTCGGTGCTTTGAGCATTCCCTGTGAGACCATTATTAGTTTCCGATACACCAATGCAGGTTCAATGTATTACTTGGACCTTCATATTGACGATGAAACACAGAAATCGCATCGGAATTAAATACAAAAGGCACAAGGCCGCCTTAAGTACAAGAATAAAGACTCTTCTCACAGTTGGTGCTTTGAGCATTACCTGTGAGACCAGTATTAGTTTCCGATACACCACTGCAGGTTCAAAGTATTCCGTGCACCTTCACATTGACTATGAAATACAGAAAACGCATCGGAATTAAATACAAAAGGCACAATGCCGCCTTTAGTGCAAAATGAGTGAGACTTCTTAGAATCAGCGCTTTGATCCTTTAATGTGAGACCAGTATTAGTTTCTGATACACGACTGCAGGTTCAAAGTATTCCTTGGACCTCCACATTGACTTTGAAACAGTGAAATCGCATCGGAATGAAATACAAAAGGCACAATGCCGGCTTAAGTCCAAGAATAGAGACTCTTGTTACAGTTAGTGCTTTGAGCATTCCCTGTTAGGCCAGTATTAATTTCCGATACACCACTGCCGGTTCAATGTATTCCTTGTCATACACATTGACGATGAAACACTGAAATTACATCGGAATTAAATACAAAAGGCAAAATGCCGCCCTAAGTACAAGAATAGAGACTCTTCTTACAGTCGGTGCTTTGAGCATTCCTTCTGAGAGCAGTATAAGTTTCCGATACACCACTGCAGGTTGAAGGTATTCCTTGGACCTTCACATTGACTATGAAACACAGAAATCGCATCGGAACTAAATACAAAAGGCACAATGGCGCCTTAGTTACAAGAATAGAGACTCTTCTTACAGTTGGGGCTTGAGCATTCCCTGTGAGACCAGAAATAGTTTCCGATACACCACTGCAGGTTCAATGTATTGCTTGGAGCTTCACATTGACTATGAAACACAGAAATGGCATCGGAAATAAATACAAAAGTCACAAGGACGCCTTAAGTACAAGAATAGAGGCTCCTCTTACAGTCAGTGCTTTGAGCATTCCCTGTGAGAAGAGTATTATATTCCGATACACCACTGCAGGTTCAAAGTATTCCTTGGACCTTCACATTGACTATGAAACACAGAAATCGCATCGGAATTAAATACAAAAGGCACAATGCCGCCTTAAGTACAATTATAGAGACTCTTCTTACAGTCGGTGCTTTGAGCTTTCCCTGTGAGTCCAGTATTAGTTTCCGATACACCACTGTAGGTTCAATGTATTCCTTGGACCTTCAGATAGACGATGGAACACAGAATTCGCATCGGAATTAAATACAAAAGGCACAATGCCGCCTTAATTAAAAGAATAGAGACTCTTCTTACAGTCGGTGTTTTGAGCATTCCCTGTGAGACCAGTATTAGTTTCAGATACACCACTGCAGGTTCAATGAATTCCTTGGACCTTCACATTGACGATGTAACACAGAAATCGCTTCGGAATGAAATACAAAAGGCACAATGGCGCCTTAAGTACAAGATTAGAGACTCTTCTTACAGTCGGTGCCTTGAGCATTCCCTGTGAGACCAGTATTAGTTTCCGATACACCACTGCAGGTTCAATGTATTCCTTGGACCTTCACATTGACGATGAAACACAGAAATCGCATCGGAATTAAATCCAAAAAGAACAATGCCGCCTTAAGTACAGGAATAGAGACTCTTCTTACAGTCGGTGATTTGAGCATTCCCTGTGAGACCAGTATTAGTTTCCGATACACCACTGCAGGTTCAATGTATTCCCTGGACATACACAATAACGATGAAACACTGAAATTACATCGGAATTAAATACAAAAGACACAATGCTGCCTTAATGCAAGAAGAGTGAGACTTCTTAGAGTCCATTCTTTGATCCTTTCCTGTGAGACCAGTATTACTTTCCGATACACCACTGCAGGTTGAATGTATTCCTTGGACCTTCACATTGACGATGAAACACAGAAATGGCATCGGAATTAAATACAAAAGGCACAATGCCGCCTTAAGTCCAGAAGTAGAGACCCTTCTTACAGTCGGTGCTTTGAGCACTCCCTGTGAGACCAGTATTAGTTTTCAATACACAACTGCAGGTTCAGTGTATTCCTTGGACATTCATATTGACTATGAAACACAGAAATCGCATCGGAATTAAATACAAAAACACAATGCCGCCTTAAGTACAAGAATTGAGATTCTTGTTACAGTCAGTGCTTTGAGCATTCCCTGTGAGACCAGTATTTGTTTCAGATACACCACTGCATTTTCAATGTATTCCTTAGACCTTCACATTGACGATGAAACCCAGAAATCGCATCGGAATAAAATACAAAAGGCACAATGCTGACTTAAGTACAAGAATAGAGACTCTTCTTACTGTCGGTGCTTTGAGCATTCCCTGTGAGACCAGTATTAGTTTCCGATACACCACTGCAGGTTCAATGTATTCCTTGGACGTTCCCATTGACGATGAAACACAGAAATCGCATCGGAATTAAATACGAAAGCCACAATGCCGCCTTAAGTACAAGAATAGAGTCTCTTCTTACAGTCGGTGATTTGGGCATTCTCTGTGAGACCAGTATTAGTTGCCGATACACCAATGCAGGTTCAATGTATTCCTTGGACGTTCACATTGACGATGAAACACAGGTATCGCATCGGAATTAAATACAAGAGGCACAATGCCGCCTTAATTACAAGAATGGAGACTCTTCTTACAGTCGGTGAATTGAGCATTCCCTGTGAGACCAGTATTATTATTCGATACACCACTGCAGGTTCAATGTATTCCTTAGACCATCACATTGACGATGAAACACAGAAATGGCATCGGAATAAAATACAAAAGGCACAATTCCGCCTTAAGTACAAGAATAGAGACACTTCTTACAGTCGGTGATTTGAGCATTCCTTTTGAGAGCAGTATTAGTTTCCGATACACCACTGCAGGTTCAAGGTATTCCTTGGACCTTCACATTGACTATGAAACACAGAAATGGCATCGGAAATAAATACAAAAGTCACAAGGACGCCTTAAGTACAAGAATAGAGGCTCCTCTTACAGTCAGTGCTTTGAGCATTCCCTGTGAGAAGAGTATTATATTCCGATACACCACTGCAGGTTCAAAGTATTCCTTGGACCTTCACATTGACTATGAAACACAGAAATCGCATCGGAATTAAATACGAAAGGCACAATGCCGCCTTAAGTACAATTATAGTGACTCTTCTTACAGTCGGTGCTTTGAGCTTTCCCTGTGAGTCCAGTATTAGTTTCCGATACACCACTGTAGGTTCAATGTATTCCTTGGACCTTCAGATAGACGATGGAACACAGAATTCGCATCGGAATTAAATACAAAAGGCACAATGCCGCCTTAATTAAAAGAATAGAGACTCTTCTTACAGTCGGTGTTTTGAGCATTCGCTGTGAGACCAGTATTAGTTTCAGATACACCACTGCAGGTTCAATGAATTCCTTGGACCTTCACATTGACGATGAAACACAGAAATCGCTTCGGAATGAAATACAAAAGGCACAATGGCGCCTTAAGTACAAGATTAGAGACTCTTCTTACAGTCGGTGCTTTGAGCATTCCCTGTGAGACCAGTATTAGTTTCCGATACACCACTGCAGGTTCAATGTATTCCTTGGACCTTCACATTGACGATGAAACACAGAAATCGCATCGGAATTAAATCCAAAAAGAACAATGCCGCCTTAAGTACAGGAATAGAGACTCTTCTTACAGTCGGTGATTTGAGCATTCCCTGTGAGACCAGTATTAGTTTCCGATACACCACTGCAGGTTCAATGTATTCCCTGGACATACACAATAACGATGAAACACTGAAATTACATCGGAATTAAATACAAAAGACACAATGCTGCCTTAATGCAAGAAGAGTGAGACTTCTTAGAGTCCATTCTTTGATCCTTTCCTGTGAGACCAGTATTACTTTCCGATACACCACTGCAGGTTGAATGTATTCCTTGGACCTTCACATTGACGATGAAACACAGAAATGGCATCGGAATTAAATACAAAAGGCACAATGCCGCCTTAAGTCCAGAAGTAGAGACCCTTCTTACAGTCGGTGCTTTGAGCACTCCCTGTGAGACCAGTATTAGTTTTCAATACACAACTGCAGGTTCAGTGTATTCCTTGGACATTCATATTGACTATGAAACACAGAAATCGCATCGGAATTAAATACAAAAACACAATGCCGCCTTAAGTACAAGAATTGAGATTCTTGTTACAGTCAGTGCTTTGAGCATTCCCTGTGAGACCAGTATTTGTTTCAGATACACCACTGCATTTTCAATGTATTCCTTAGACCTTCACATTGACGATGAAACACAGAAATCGCATCGGAATAAAATACAAAAGGCACAATGCTGACTTAAGTACAAGAATAGAGACTCTTCTTACTGTCGGTGCTTTGAGCATTCCCTGTGAGACCAGTATTAGTTTCCGATACACCACTGCAGGTTCAATGTATTCCTTGGACGTTCACATTGACGATGAAACACAGAAATCGCATCGGAATTAAATACGAAAGCCACAATGCCGCCTTAAGTACAAGAATAGAGTCTCTTCTTACAGTCGGTGATTTGGGCATTCTCTGTGAGACCAGTATTAGTTGCCGATACACCAATGCAGGTTCAATGTACTCCTTGGACCTTCATATTGACGATAAAACAAAGAAATCGCATCGGAGTTAAATACAAGAGGCACAATGCCGCCCTAATTACAAGAATGGAGACTCTTCTTACAGTCGGTGAATTGAGCATTCTCTGTGAGACCAGTATTATTATTCGATACACCACTGCAGGTTCAATTTATTCCTTAGACCTTCACATTGACGATGAAACACAGATATGGCATCGGAATAAAATACAAAAGGCACAATGCCGCCTTAAGTACAAGAATAGAGACACTTCTTACAGTCGGTGATTTGAGCATTCCTTTTGAGAGCAGTATTAGTTTCCGATACACCACTGCAGGTTCAAGGTATTCCTTGGACCTTCACATTGACTATGAAACACAGAAATGGCATCGGAAATAAATACAAAAGTCACAAGGACGCCTTAAGTACAAGAATAGAGGCTCCTCTTACAGTCAGTGCTTTGAGCATTCCCTGTGAGACCAGTATTAGTTTCCGATACACCACTGCAGGTCAAAGTATTCCTTGGACCTTCACATTGACTATGAAACACAGAAATCGCATCGGAATTAAATACAAAAGGCACATTGCCGCCTTAAGTACAATTATAGAGACTCTTCTTACAGTCGGTGCTTTGAGCATTCCCTGTGAGTCCAGTATTAGTTTCCGATACACCACTGCAGGTTCAATGTATTCCTTGGACCTTCACATTGACGATGAAACACAGAAATCGCATCAGAATTAAATACAAAAGGCACAATGCCGCCTTAATTATAAGAATAGAGACTCTTCTTACAGTCGGTGTTTTGAGCATTCCCTGTGAGACCAGTATTAGTTTCAGATACACCACTGCAGGTTCAATGAATTCCTTGGACCTTCACATTGACGATGAAACACAGAAATCGCATCGGAATGAAATACAAAAGGCACAATGGCGCCTTAAGTACAAAATTAGAGACTCTCCTTACAGTCGGTGCTTTGAGCATTCCCTGTGAGACCAGTATTAGTTTCCGATACACCACTGCAGGTTCAATGTATTCCTTGGACCTTCACATTGACGATGAAACACAGAAATCGCATCGGAATTAAATCCAAAAGAACAATGCCGCCTTAAGTACAAGAATAGAGACTCTTCTTACAGTCGGTGATTTGAGCATTCCCTGTGAGACCAGTATTAGTTTCCGATACACCACTGCAGGTTGAATATATTCCTTGGACCTTCACATTGACGATGAAACACAGTAATCGCATCGGAATTCAATACAAAAGGCACAATGCCGCCATAAGTACAAGAATAGAGACACTTATACAGTCGGTGCTTTGAGCATTCCTTCTGAGAGCAGTATAAGTTTCCGATACACCACTGCAGGTTGAAGGTATTCCTTGGACCTTCACATTGACTATGAAACACAGAAATCGCATCGGAACTAAATACAAAAGGCACAATGGCGCCTTAGTTACAAGAATAGAGACTCTTCTTACAGTTGGGGCTTCAGCATTCCCTGTGAGACCAGAAATAGTTTCCGATACACCACTGCAGGTTCAATGTATTGCTTGGAGCTTCACATTGACGATGAAACACAGAAATCGCATCGGAATTAAATACAAAAGGCACAATGCCGCCTTAAGTACAAGAATAGACACACTTCTCTCAGTTGGTGCTTTGAGCATTGCCTCTGAGACCAGTATTAGTTTCCGATACACCACTGCAGGTTCAAAGTATTCCTTGGACCGTCACATTGCCGATGAAACACAGAAATCGCATCGGAACTAAATACAAAAGGCACAATCCCGCCTTAATTACAAGAATAGAGACTCTTCTAACAGTCGGTGTTTGAGCATTTTCTGTGCGACCAGTATTAGTTTCCGATTCACCATTGCAGGTTCAATGTATTCCTTGGACCTTCACATTGACGATGAAACACAGAAATCTCATCGGAATTAAATACAAAAGGCACAATGCCGCCTTATGTACAAGAATAGAGACTCTTCTTACAGTCGCTGCTTTGAGCATTCCCTGTGAGACCAGTATTAGTTTCCGATACACCACTGCAGGTTCAATGTATTCCTTGGACATACACATTGACGATGAAATACTGAAATTACATCGGAATTAAATACAAAAGGCACAATGCCGCCTTAAGTGCTAGAGGAGTGAGACTTCTTAGTGTCTGTGCCTTGTTCCTTTCCTGTGAGACCAGTATTAGTTTCCGATACACCACTGCAGGTTCAATGTATTCCTTGGACCTTCACATTGCCGATGAAACACAGAAATCGCATCGGAACTAAATACAAAAGGCACAATCCCGCCTTAATTACAAGAATAGAGACTCTTCTTACAGTCGGTGCTTGAGCATTCCCTGTGAGACCAGTAATAGTTTTCGATACACCACTGCAGGTTCAATGTATTCCTTAGACCTTCACATTGACGATGAAACACAGAAATCGCATCGGAATTATATACAAAAGGCACAATGCCGCCTTAAGTACAAGAATAGAGACACTTCTCTCAGTCGGTGCTTTGAGCATTGCCTCTGAGGCCAGTATTAGTTTCCGATACACCACTGCAGGTTCAAAGTATTCCTTGGACCTTCACATTCTCTATGAAACACAGAAATCGCATCGGAATTAAATACAAAAGACACAATGCCGCCTTAAGTACAAGAATAGGGACACTTCTTACAGTCGGAGCTTTGAGCATTCCCTCTGACAGCAGTATTAGTTTCCGATACACCACTGCAGGTTCAAAGTATTCATTGGACCTTCACATTGGCTATGAGACACAGAAATCGCATCGGAATTAAATACAAAAGGCACAATGCCGCCTTAAGTACAAGAATAGAGACTCTTCTTACAGTCGGTGCTTTGAGCATTCCCTGTGAGACCAGTATTAGTTTCCGATACACCACTGCAGGTTCAATGTATTCCTTGGACCTTCACATTGACTATGAAACACAGAAATCGCATCGGAATTAAATACAAAAGGCACAATGCAGCCTTAAGTACAAGAATAGAGACTCTTCTTACAGTCGGTGCTTTGAACATTCCCTGTGAGTCCAGTATTAGTTTCCGATAAACCACTGCAGGTTCAATGTATTCCTTGGACATACACATTGACGAAGAAACACTGAAATTACATCGGAATTAAATACAAAAGGCACAATGCCGCCTTAAGTGCTAGAATAGTGAGAATTCTTAGAGTCTGTGGCTTGATCCTTTCCTGTGCAACCAGTATTAGTTTCCGATACACCACTGCAGGTTCAATGTATTCCTTGGACCTTCACATTGACGATGAAACACAGAAATCGCATCGCAATTAAATACAAAAGGCACAATGCCGACTTAAGTACGTGAATAGAGACTCTTCTAACAGTCGGTGCTTTGAGCGTTCCCTGTGAGACCAGTATTAGTTTCCGATACACCACTGCAGGTTCAATGTATTGCTTGGAGCTTCACATTGACGATGAATACAGAAATCGCATCGGAATTAAATACAAAAGGCACAATGCCGCCTTAAGTCCAGGAGTAGAGACCATTCTTACAGTCGGTGCTTTTAATATTCGCTGTGAGACCAGTATTAATTTCCGATAAACCACTGCAGCTTCAATGTATTCCTTGTCATACACATTGACGATGATACACTGAAATTACATCGGAATCAAATACAAAAGGCACAATGCCGCCTTAAGTGCAAGAAGAGTGAGAATTCTTAGAGTCTGTGGCTTGATCCTTTCCTGTGCGACCAGTATTAGTTTCCGATACACAACTGCAGGTTCAGTGTATTCCTTGGACATTCATATTGACTATGAAACACAGAAATCGCATAGGAATTAAATACAAAAACACAATGCCGCCTTAAGTACAAGAATAGAGATTCTTGTTACAGTCGGTGCTTTGAGCATTCCCTGTGAGACCAGTATTTGTTTCCGATACCCCACTGCAGGTTCAATGTACTCCTTGGACCTTCACATTGACGATGAAACACAGAAATCGCATCGTAATAAAATACAAAAGGCACAAGGCCGCCTTAAGTGCAAGAATAGAGACTGTTCTTACAGTCGGTGCTTTGAGCATTCCCTATGAGTCCAGTATTAGTTTCCGATACACCACTGCAGGTTCAATGTATTCCTTGGAACTTCAAGTTGACGATGAAACACAGAAATCGCATCGGAATTAAATACAAAAGGCACAACGCAAAATTAAGTACAAGAATAGGGATTCTTCTTACAGTTGGTGTTTTGAGCATTCCCTATGAGTCCCGTATTAGTTTCCGATACACCACTGCAGGTTCCATGTATTCCTTGGAACATCAAGTTGGCGATGAAACACAGAAATCGCTTTGGAATTAAATACTAAATGCACAATGCCGGCTTAAGTACAAGAATACAGACTCTTCTTACAGTCGGTGCTTTGAGATTCCCTGTGAGACCAGTATTAGTTTCCGATACCCCACTGCAGGTTCAGTGTATTCCTTGGACATACACAATGACGATGAAACACTGAAATTACATCGTAATTAAATACAAAAGATAGAATGCCGCCTTAATGCAAGAAGAGTAAGACTTCTTAGAGCCCATTGAGAGTCCAGTGAGACCAGTATTAGTTTCCGATACACCACTGTAGCTTCAATGTATTCCTTGGACCTTCACATTGAAGATGAAACACATAAATCGCATCGGAATTAAATACAAAAGGCACAATGCCGCCTTAATTACAAGAATAGAGACTCTTCTTACAGTTGGTGCTTTGAGCATTCCCTGTGAGACCAGTAATTGTTTCCGATACACCACTGCAGATTCAAAGTATTCCTTGGACCTTCACATTGACTATGAAACACAGAAATCGACGCGGAATAAAATGCAAAAGGCACAATGCCGCCTTAAGTACAAGAATAGAGACTCTTCCTATGGTCGGTGTTTTGAGCATTCCCTGTGAGACCAGTATTAGTTTCAGATACACCACTGCAGGTTCAATGTATTCCTTGGACGTTCACATTGACGATGAAACACAGAAATCGCATCGGAATTAAATACAAAGGGCACAATGCCGCCTTAATAACAAGAGTAGAGACTCTTCTTACATTCGGTGCTTTGAGCATTCCCTGTGAGCCCAGTAATAGTTTCCGATACACCGCTGCAGGTTCAATGTATTCCTTGGACTTTCACATTGACGATGAAACACAGAAATCGCATCGGAATTTAATACAAGAAGCACAATGCTGCGTAAAGTACAAGATCAGAGACTCTTCTACAGTCTGTGCCTTGAACACTCCCCGTGAGACCGGTTTTAGTTTCCGATACACTACTGCAGGTTCAATGTATTCCTTGGACATACACATTGACGATGAAACTCTGAAATTACATCGAAATTAAATACAAAAGGCACAATGCCGCCTTACGTGCAAGAGGAGTGAGATTTCTTAGAGTCTGTGCTTTGATCCTTTCCTGTGAGACCAGTATTAGTTTCCGATACACCACTGCAGGTTCAATGTATTCCTTGGACCTTCACATTGACGATGAAACACCAAAATCGCATCGGAATTAAATACAAGAAGCACAATGCCGCGTAAAGTACAAGATCAGAGACTCTTCTACAGTCTGTGCCTTGAAAACTCCCTGTGAGACCAGTATTAGTTTCCGATACTACACTGTAGATTCAATGTATTCCTTGGACCTTCACATAGACTATGAAACACAGAAATCGCATCGGAATTAAATACAAAAGGCACAATGCCGCCTTAAGTACAAGAATAGAGACTCTTCTTACAGTCGGTGGTTTGAGCATTCCCTGTGAGACCAGTATTAGTTTCCGATACACCACTACAGGTTCAGCGCATTCCTTGGACCTTCACATTGACTATGAAACACAGAAATCGCATCGGAATTACATGCAAAAGGCACAAAGCCGCCTTAAGTACAAGAATAGAGACTCTTCTAACAGTCGGTGTTTTGAGCATTTTCTGTGAGACCAGTATTAGTTTCCGATTCACCACTGCTGGTTCAATGTATTCCTTGGACCTTCACATTGACGATGAAACACAGAAATCTCATCGGAATTAAATACAAAAGGCACAATGCCGCCTTAAGTACAAGAATAGAGACTCTTCTTACAGTCGGTGCTTTGAGCATTCCCTGTGAGACCAGTATTAGTTTCCGATACACCACTGCAGGTTCAATGTATTCCTTGGACATACACATTGACGATGAAATACAGAAATTACATCGGAATTAAATACAAAAGGCACAATGCCGCCTTAAGTGCTAGAGGAGTGAGACTTCTTAGTGGCTGTGCCTTGTTCCTTTCCTGTGAGACCAGTATTAGTTTCCGATACACCACTGCAGGTTCAATGTATTCCTTGGACCTTCACATTGACGATGAAACACAGAAATCGCATCGGAACTAAATACAAAAGGCACAATGCCGCCTTAATTACAAGAATAGAGACTCTTCTTACAGTCGGTGCTTGAGCATTCCCTGTGAGACCAGTAATAGTTTTCGATACACCACTGCAGGTTCAATGTATTCCTTGGACCTTCACATTGACGATGAAACACAGAAATCGCATCGGAATTAAATACAAAAGGGACAATGCCGCCTTAAGTACAAGAATAGAGACACTTCTCTCAGTCGGTGCTTTGAGCATTGCCTCTGAGGCCAGTATTAGTTTCCGATACACCACTGCAGGTTCAAAGTATTCCTTGGACCTTCACATTCTCTATGAAACACAGAAATCGCATCGGAATTAAATACAAAAGGCACAATGCCGATTTAAGTACAAGAATGGAGACTCTTCTTACAGTCGGTGCTTTGAACATTCCCTGTGAGAACAGTGTTAGTTTCCGATACACCACTGCAGATTCAAAGTATTCCTTGGACCTTCACATTGACTATGAGACACAGAAATCGACGCGGAATTAAATGCAAAAGGCACAATGCCGCCTTAAGTACAAGAATAGGGACTCTTCTTACGGTCGGTGTTTTGAGCATTCCCTGAGAGACCAGTATTAGTTTCCGATACACCACTGCAGGTTCAATGTATTCCTTGGACGTTCACATTGACGATGAAACACAGAAATCGCATCGGAATTAAATACAAAGGGCACAATGCCGCCTTAATTACAAGAGTAGAGACTCCTCTTACATTCGGTGCTTTGAGCATTCCCTGTGAGACCAGTAATAGTTTCCGATACACCACTGCAGGTTCAATGTATTCCTTGGACTTTCACATTGACGATGAAACACAGAAATCGCATCGGAATTAAATATAAGAAGCACAATGCTGCGTAAAGTACAAGATCAGAGACTCTTCCACAGTCTGTGCCTTGAACACTCCCTGTGAGACCAGTTTTAGTTTCCGATACACCACTGCAGGTTCAATGTATTCCTTGGACATACACACTGACGATGAAACTCTGAAATTACATCGAAATTAAATACAAAAGGCACATTGCCGCCTTACGTGCAAGAGGAGTGAGATTTCTTAGAGTCTGTGCTTTGATCCTTTCCTGTGAGACCAGTATTAGTTTCCGATACACCACTGCAGGTTCAATGTATTCCTTGGACCTTCACATTGACGATGAAACACAGAAATCGCATAGGAATTAAATACAAAAACACAATGCCGCCTTGCCGGCCGAAGTGGCCGTGCGGTTAAAGGCGCTGCAGTCTGGAACCGCAAGACCGCTACGGTCGCAGGTTCGAATCCTGCCCCGGGCATGGATGTTTGTGATGTCCTTAGGTTAGTTAGGTTTAACTAGTTCTAAGTTCTAGGGGACTAATGACCTCAGCAGTTGAGTCCCATAGTGCTCAGAGCCATTTGAACCATTTTGAACAATGCCGCCTTAAGTACAAGAATAGAGATTCTTGATACAGTCGGTGCTTTGAGCATTCCCTGTGAGACCAGTATTTGTTTCCGATACACCACTGCAGGTTCAATGTATTCCTTGGACCTTCACATTGACGATGAAACACCAAAATCGCATCGGAATTAAATACAAGAAGCACAATGCCGCGTAAAGTACAAGATCAGAGACTCTTCTACAGTCTGTGCCTTGAAAACTCCCTGTGAGACCAGTATTAGTTTCCGATACTACACTGTAGATTCAATGTATTCCTTGGACCTTCACATAGACTATGAAACACAGAAATCGCATCGGAATTAAATACAAAAGGCACAATGCCGCCTTAAGTACAAGAATAGAGACTCTTCTTACAGTCGGTGGTTTGAGCATTCCCTGTGAGACCAGTATTAGTTTCCGATACACCACTACAGGTTCAGCGCATTCCTTGGACCTTCACATTGACTATGAAACACAGAAATCGCATCGGAATTACATGCAAAAGGCACAAAGCCGCCTTAAGTACAAGAATAGAGACTCTTCTAACAGTCGGTGTTTTGAGCATTTTCTGTGAGACCAGTATTAGTTTCCGATTCACCACTGCTGGTTCAATGTATTCCTTGGACCTTCACATTGACGATGAAACACAGAAATCTCATCGGAATTAAATACAAAAGGCACAATGCCGCCTTAAGTACAAGAATAGAGACTCTTCTTACAGTCGGTGCTTTGAGCATTCCCTGTGAGACCAGTATTAGTTTCCGATACACCACTGCAGGTTCAATGTATTCCTTGGACATACACATTGACGATGAAATACAGAAATTACATCGGAATTAAATACAAAAGGCACAATGCCGCCTTAAGTGCTAGAGGAGTGAGACTTCTTAGTGGCTGTGCCTTGTTCCTTTCCTGTGAGACCAGTATTAGTTTCCGATACACCACTGCAGGTTCAATGTATTCCTTGGACCTTCACATTGACGATGAAACACAGAAATCGCATCGGAACTAAATACAAAAGGCACAATGCCGCCTTAATTACAAGAATAGAGACTCTTCTTACAGTCGGTGCTTGAGCATTCCCTGTGAGACCAGTAATAGTTTTCGATACACCACTGCAGGTTCAATGTATTCCTTGGACCTTCACATTGACGATGAAACACAGAAATCGCATCGGAATTAAATACAAAAGGGACAATGCCGCCTTAAGTACAAGAATAGAGACACTTCTCTCAGTCGGTGCTTTGAGCATTGCCTCTGAGGCCAGTATTAGTTTCCGATACACCACTGCAGGTTCAAAGTATTCCTTGGACCTTCACATTCTCTATGAAACACAGAAATCGCATCGGAATTAAATACAAAAGGCACAATGCCGATTTAAGTACAAGAATAGAGACTCTTCTTACAGTCGGTGCTTTGAACATTCCCTGTGAGAACAGTGTTAGTTTCCGATACACCACTGCAGATTCAAAGTATTCCTTGGACCTTCACATTGACTATGAGACACAGAAATCGACGCGGAATTAAATGCAAAAGGCACAATGCCGCCTTAAGTACAAGAATAGGGACTCTTCTTACGGTCGGTGTTTTGAGCATTCCCTGAGAGACCAGTATTAGTTTCCGATACACCACTGCAGGTTCAATGTATTCCTTGGACGTTCACATTGACGATGAAACACAGAAATCGCATCGGAATTAAATACAAAGGGCACAATGCCGCCTTAATTACAAGAGTAGAGACTCCTCTTACATTCGGTGCTTTGAGCATTCCCTGTGAGACCAGTAATAGTTTCCGATACACCACTGCAGGTTCAATGTATTCCTTGGACTTTCACATTGACGATGAAACACAGAAATCGCATCGGAATTAAATATAAGAAGCACAATGCTGCGTAAAGTACAAGATCAGAGACTCTTCCACAGTCTGTGCCTTGAACACTCCCTGTGAGACCAGTTTTAGTTTCCGATACACCACTGCAGGTTCAATGTATTCCTTGGACATACACACTGACGATGAAACTCTGAAATTACATCGAAATTAAATACAAAAGGCACATTGCCGCCTTACGTGCAAGAGGAGTGAGATTTCTTAGAGTCTGTGCTTTGATCCTTTCCTGTGAGACCAGTATTAGTTTCCGATACACCACTGCAGGTTCAATGTATTCCTTGGACCTTCACATTGACGATGAAACACAGAAATCGCATAGGAATTAAATACAAAAACACAATGCCGCCTTGCCGGCCGAAGTGGCCGTGCGGTTAAAGGCGCTGCAGTCTGGAACCGCAAGACCGCTACGGTCGCAGGTTCGAATCCTGCCCCGGGCATGGATGTTTGTGATGTCCTTAGGTTAGTTAGGTTTAACTAGTTCTAAGTTCTAGGGGACTAATGACCTCAGCAGTTGAGTCCCATAGTGCTCAGAGCCATTTGAACCATTTTGAACAATGCCGCCTTAAGTACAAGAATAGAGATTCTTGATACAGTCGGTGCTTTGAGCATTCCCTGTGAGACCAGTATTTGTTTCCGATACACCACTGCAGGTTCAATGTATTCCTTGGCCCTTCACATTGACGATGAAACACAGAAATCGCATCGGAATAAAATACAAAAGGCACAATGCCGCCTTAAGTGCAAGAATAGAGACTCTTCTTACAGTCGGTGCTTTGAGCATTCCCAATGAGTCCAGTATTAGTTTCCGATACACCACTGCAGGTTCAATGTATTCCTTGGAACTTCGAGTTGACGATGAAACACAGAAATCGCTTTGGAATTAAATACTAAAAGCACAATGCCGGCTTAAGTACAAGAATACAGACTCTTCTTACAGTCGGTGCTTTGAGATTCCCTGTGAGACCAGTATTAGTTTCCGATACACCATTGCAGGTTCAATGTATTCCTTGGACATACACAATGACGATGAAACACTGAAATAACATCGTAATTAAATACAAAAAATAGAACGCCGCCTTAATGCAAGAAGAGTAAGACTTCTTAGAGTCCATTATTTGACCCTTTCCAGTGAGACCAGTATTGGTTTCCGATACACCACTGTAGGTTCAATGTATTCCTGGGACCTTCACATTGAAGATGAAACACATAAATCGCATCGGAATTAAATACAAAAGGCACAATGCTGCCTTAATTACAAGAATAGAGACTCTTCTTACAGTTGGTGCTTTGAGCATTCCCTGTGAGACCAGTAATAGTTTCCGATACACCACTGCAGGTTCAAAGTATTCCTTGGACCTTCACATTGACTATGAAACACAGAAATCGACGCGGAACTAAATGCAAAAGGCACAATGCCGCCTTAAGTACAAGAATAGGGACTCTTCTTACGGTCGGTGTTTTGAGCACTCCCTGAGAGACCAGTATTAGTTTCCGATACTCCACTGCAGGTTCAATGTATTCCTTGGACGTTCACATTGACGATGAAACACAGAAATCGCGTCGGAATTAAATACAAAGGGCACAATGCCGTCTTAATTACAAGAGTAGAGACTCTTCTTACATTCGGTGCTTTGAGCATTCCCTGTGAGTCCAGTAATAGTTTCCGATACACCACTGCAGGTTCAATGTATTCCTTGGACTTTCACATTGACGATGAAACACAGAAATCGCATCGGAATTAAATACAAGAAGCACAATGCTGCGTAAAGTACAAGATCAGAGACTCTTCCACAGTCTGTGCCTTGAACACTCCCTGTGAGACCAGTATTAGTTTCCGATACACCACTGCAGGTTCAATGTATTCCTTGGACCTTCACATTGACGGTGAAACACCGAAATCGCATCGGAATTAAATGCAAGAAGCACAATGCCGCGTAAAGTACAAGATCAGAGACTCTTCTACAGTCTGTGCCTTGAAAACTCCCTGTGAGACCAGTATTAGTTTCCGATACACCACTGTAGATTCAATGTATTCCTTGGACCTTCACATAGACTATGAAACACAGAAATAGCATCGGAATTAAATACAAAAGGCACAATGCCGCCTTAAGTACAAGAATAGAGACTCTTCTTACAATCGGTGGTTTGAGCATTCCCTGTGAGACCAGTATTAGTTTCCGATACACCACTGCAGGTTCAATGTATTCCTTGGACCTTCACATTGACTATGAAACACAGAAATCGCATCGGAATTAAATACAAAAGGCACAATGCCGCCTTAAGTACAAGAATAGAGACGCTTCTAACAGTCGGTGCTATGAGCATTCCCTGTGAGACCAGTATTAGTTTCCGATACACCACTGCAGGTTCAAAGCATTCCTTGGACCTTCACATTGACTATGAAACACAGAAATCGCATCGGAATTAAATGCAAAAGGCACAAAGCCGCCTTAAGTACAAGAATAGAGACTCTTCTAACAGTCGGTGATTTGAGCATTTCCTGTGAGACCAGTATTAGTGTCCGATACACCACTGCAGGTTCAATGTATTCCTTGGACCTTCTCATTGACGATGAAACACAGAAATCTCATCGGAATTAAATACAAAAGGCACAATGCCGCCTTAAGTACAAGAATAGAGACACTTCTCTCAGTCGGTGCTTTGAGCATTGCCTCTGAGACCAGTATTAGTTTCCGATACACCACTGCAGGTTCAAAGTATTCCTTGGACCTTCACATTCCCTATGAATCACAGAACTCTCATCGGAATTAAATACAAAAGGCACAATGCCGCCTTAAGTACAAGAATAGAGACACTTCTTACAGTCGGACTTTTGAGCATTCCCTCTGACAGCAGTATTAGTTTCCGATACACAACTGCAGGTTCAATGTATTCCTTGGACCCTCACAGTGACTATGAAACACAGAAATCGCATCGGAACTAATACAAAAGGCACAATGCCGCCTTAAGTACAAGAATAGAGACTCTTCTTACAGTCGGTGCTTTGAACATTCCCTGTGAGACCAGTATTAGTTTCCGATACACCACTGCAGGTTCAATGTATTCCTTGGACATACACATTGACGATGAAACACTGAAATTACATCGGAATTAAATACAAAAGGCACAATGCCGCCGTAAGTGCAAGAAGAGTGAGACTTCTTAGAGTCTGTGGCTTGATCCTTTCCTGTGAGACCAGTATTAGTTTCCGATACACCACTGCAGGTTCAATGTATTCCGTGGACCTTCACATTGACGATGAAACACAGAAATCGCATCGGAATTAAATACAAAAGGCACAATGCCGCCTTAATTACAAGAATAGAGACTCTTCTTACAGTCGGTGTTTTGAGCATTCCCTGTGAGACCAGTATTAGTTTCAGATACACCACTGCAGGTTCAATGAATTCCTTGGACCTTCACATTGACGATGAAACACAGAAATCGCATCGGAATGAAATACAAAAGGCACAATGCCGCCTTAAGTACAAGATTAGAGGCTCTTCTTACAGTCGGTGCTTTGAGCATTCCCTGTGAGACCAGTATTAGTTTCCGACACACCACTGCAGGTTCAATGTGTGGTGTCACCGCCAGACACCACACTTGCTAGGTGGTAGCTTAAATCGGCCGCGGTCCATTTAGTACATGTCGGACCCGCGTGACGCCACTGTGATCGCAGACCTAGCGCCACCACCAAGGCAGGTCTCGTGATACGAGAGAGCACTCGCCCCAGTTGTACGAGAACCTAGCTACCGACCAGATGTACGAAGCCTTTCTCTCTCATTAGCTGAGAGACAGAATAGCCATCAGCTAAGTTAATGGCTACGAACTAGCAAGGCGCCATTAGCCATACAGTGATTGTAATTAAAGTCTCCTGTGTATCGTCAAGATCGACGTACCACAATGATATTAAAGATAAGTATTAATACAGCTACGTACTTTTCTTAAGAACATTAATTACGTATCCTGTTCCAGTACTTCACGCCCGTCTGCGTTAGTCTAGCGTGCATTTTCAGCCATCTCAACTTCACGGTGTCGGCCCAGCTACCGACACAACACAATGTATTCCTTGGACCTTCACATTGACGATGAAACACAGAAATCGCATCGGAATTAAATCCAAAAAGCACAATGGCGCCTTAAGTACAAGAATAGAGACTCTTCTTACAGTCGGTGTTTTGAGCATTTCCAGTGAGACCAGTATTAGTTTCCGATAGACCACTGCAGGTTTAATGTATTCCTTGGACATACACATTGACGATGAAATACTGAAATTACATCGGAATTAAATACAAAAGTCATAATGCCGCCTTAAGTGCTAGAGGAGTGACACTTCTTATGTCTATGCCTTGATCCTCTCCTGTGAGACCAGTTTTAGTTTCCGATTAAGCACTGCAGGTTCAATGTATTCCTTGGACCTTCACATTGACGATGAAACACAGAAATCGCATCGGAACTAAATACAAAAGGCACAATGGCGCCTTAGTTACAAGAATAGAGACTCTTCTTACAGTTGGGGCTTGAGCATTCCCTGTGAGACCAGAAATAGTTTCCGATACACCACTGCTGGTTCAATGTATTCCTTGGACCTTCACATTGACGATGAAACACAGAAATCGCATCGGAATTAAATACAAAAGGCACAATGCCGCCTTAAGTACAAGAATAGACACACTTCTCTCAGTCGGTGCTTTGAGCATTGCCTCTGAGACCAGTATTAGTTTCCGATACACCACTGCAGGTTCAAAGTATTCCTTGGACCTTCACATTGACTATGAAAAACAGAAATCGCATCGGAATTAAATACAAAAGGCACAATGCCGCCTTAAGTACAAGAATAGAGACACTTCTTACGGTCGGAGCTTTGAGCATTCCCTCTGAGAGCAGTATTAGCTTCCGATACACCACTGCAGGTTCAAAGTATTCCTTGAACCTTCACATAGACTATGAAACACAGAAATCGCATCGGAATTAGATACAAAAGGCACAATGCCGCCTTAAGTACAAGAATAGAGACTGTTCTAACAGTCGGTGGTTTGAGCATTCCCTGGAGACCAGTAATAGTTTCCGATACACCACTGCACGTTCAATGTTTTCTTTGGACCTTCACATTGACTATGAAACACAGAAATCGCATCGGAATTAAATACAAAAGTCACAAGGACGCCTTAAGTACAAGAAGAGAGACTCTTCTTACAGTCGGTGCTTTGAGTATTCCCTGTGAGACCAGGTTTAGTTCCCGATACACCACTGCAGGTTCAATGTATTCCTTGGACATACACATTGACGATGAAACACAGAAATCGCATCGCAATTAAATACAAAAGGCACAATGCCGACTTAAGTACATGAATAGAGACTCTTCTTACAGTCGGTGCTTTGAGCATTCCCTGTGAGACCAGTATTAGTTTCCAATACACAACTGCAGAGTCAGTGTATTCCTTGGACATTCATATTGACTATGAAACACAGAAATCGCATAGGAATTAAATACAAATCACAATGCCGCCTTAAGTACAAGAATAGAGATTCTTGTTACAGTCGGTGCTTTGAGCATTCCCTGTGAGACCAGTATTTGTTTCCGATACACCACTACAGGTTCAATGTATTCCTTGGACCTTCACATTGAAGATGAAACACAGAAATCGCATCGGAATAAAATACAAAAGGCACAATGCCGCCTTAAGTGCAAGAATAGAGACTCTTCTTACAGTCGGTGCTTTGAGCAATCCCTATGAGTCCAGTATTAGTTTCTGATACACCACTGCAGGTTCAATGTATTCCTTGGAACTTCAAGTTGACGATGAAACACAGATATCGCATCGGAATTAAATACAAAAGGCACAATGCCGTCTTAAGTACAAGAATAGGGATTCTTCTTACAGTTGGTGCTTTGAGCATTCCCTATGAGTCCAGTATTAGTTTCCGATACACCACTGCAGGTTCAATGTATTCCTTGGAACTTCAAGTTGACGATGAAACACAGATATCGCTTTGGAATTAAATACTAAAGGCACAATGCCGGCTTAAGTACAAGAATACAGACTCTTCTTACAGTCGGTGCTTTGAGATTCCCTGTGAGACCAGTATTAGTTTCCGATACACCACTGCAGGTTCAATGTATTCCTTGGACATACACAATGACGATGAAACACTAAAATTACATCGTAATTAAATACAAAAGATAGAATGCCGCCTTAATGCAAGAAGAGTAAGACTTCTTAGAGTCCATTCTTTGATCCTTTCCAGTGAGACCAGTATTAGTTTCCGATACACCACTGTAGGTTCAATGTATTCCTTGGACCTTCACATTGAAGATGAAACACATAAATCGCATCGGAATTAAATACAAAAGGCTAATGCCGCCTTAATTACAACAATAGAGACTCTTCTTACAGTTGGTGCTTTGAGCATTCCCTGTGAGACCAGTAATAGCTTCCGATACACCACTGCAGATTCAAAGTATTCCTTGGACCTTCACATTGACTATGAAACACAGAAATCGACGCGGAACTAAATGCAAAAGGCCCAATGCCGCCTTAAGTACAAGAATAGATACTCTTCTTACGGTCGGTGTTTTGAGCATTCCCTGTGAGACCAGTATTAGTTTCCGATACACCACTGCAGGTTCAATGTATTCCTTGGACGTTCACATTGACGATGAAACACAGAAATCGCATCGGAATTAAATACAAAAGGCACAATGCCGCCTTAATTACAAGAGTAGAGACTCTTCTTACATTCGGTGCTTTGAGCATTCCCTGTGAGACCAGTAATAGTTTCCGATACACCACTGCAGGTTCAATGTATTCCTTGGACTTTCACATTGACGATGAAACACAGAAATCGCATCGGAATTAAATACAAGAAGCACAATGCTGCGTAAAGTACAAGATCAGAGTCTCTTCTACAGTCTGTGCCTTGAACACTCCCTGCGAGACCAGTTTTAGTTTCCGATACACCGCTGCAGGTTCAATGTCTTCCTTGGACATACACATTGACGATGAAACTCTGAAGTTACATCTAAATTAAATACAAAAGGAACAATGCCGCTTTACGTGCAAGAGGAGTGAGATTTCTTAGAGTCTGTGCTTTGATCCTTTCCTGTGAGTCCAGTATTAGTTTCCGATACACCACTGCACGTTCAATGTATTCCTTGGTCCTTCACATTGACGATGAAACACAGAAATCGCATCGGAATTAAATACAAGAAGCACAATGCCGCGTAAAGTACAAGATCAGAGACTCTTCTACAGTCTGTGCCTTGAAAACTCCCTGTGAGACCAGTATTAGTTTCCGATACACCACTTAAGATTCAATGTATTCCTTGGACCTTCACATAGACTATGAAACACAGAAATCGCATCGGAATTAAATACAAAAGGCACAATGCCGCCTTAAGTACAAGAATAGAGACTCTTCTTACAGTCGGTGGTTTGAGCATTCCCTGTGAGACCAGTATTAGTTTCCGATACACCACTGCAGGTTCAATGTATTCCTTGGACCTTCACATTGACTATGAAACACAGAAATCGCATCGGAATTAAATACAAAAGGCACAATGCCGCCTTAAGTCCAGGAGTAGAGACCCTTCTTACAGTCGGTACTTTAAATATTCGCTGTGAGACCAGTATTAATTTCCGATAAACCACTGCAGCTTCAATGTATTCCTTGTCATACACATTGACGATGATACACCGAAATTACATCGGAATTAAATACAAAAGGCACAATGCCGCCTTAAGTGCTAGAATAGAGACTCTTCTTACAGTCGGTGCTTTGAGCATTCCCTGTGAGACCAGTATTAGTTTCCAATACACAACTGCAGGTTCAGTGTATTCCTTGGACATTCATATTGACTATGAAACACAGAAATCGCATAGGAATTAATTACAGATCACAATGCCCCCTTAAGTACAAGAATAGAGATTCTTGTTACAGTCGGTGCTTTGAGCATTCCCTGTGAGACCAGTATTTGTTTCCGATACACCACTGCTGGTTCAATGTATTCATTGGACCTTCACATTGAGGATGAAACACAGAAATCGCATCGGAATAAAATACAAAAGGCACAATGCCGCCTTAATTACAAGAATAGGGATTCTTCTTACAGTTGGTGCTTTGAGCATTCTCTATGAGTCCAGTATTAGTTTCCGATACACCACTGCAGGTTCAATGTATTCCTTGGAACTTCAAGTTGACGATGAAACACAGAAATCGCTTTGGAATTAAATACTAAAGGCACAATGCCGGCTTAAGTACAAGAATAGAGACTCTTCTTACAGTCGGTGCTTTGAGATTCCCTGTGAGACCAGTATTAGTTTCCGATACACCACTGCAGGTTCAATGTATTCCTTGGACATACACAATGACGATGAAACACTGAAATTACATCGTAATTCAATAGAAAAGATAGAATGCCGCCTTAATGCAAGAAGAGTAAGACTTCTTAGAGTCCATTCTTTCATCCTTTCCAGTGAGACCAGTATTAGTTTCCGATACACCACTGTAGGTTCAATGTATTCCTTGGACCTTCACATTGAAGATGAAACACATAAATCGCATCGGAATTAAATACAAAAAACACAATGCCGCCTTAATTACAAGAATAGAGACTCTTCTTACAGATGGTGCTTTGAGCATTCCCTGTGAGACCAGTTTTAGTTTCCGATACACCACTGAAGGTTCAATGTATTCCTTGGACATACACATTGACGATGAAACTCTGAAATTACATCGAAATTAAATACAAAAGGCACAATGCCGCTTTACGTGCAAGAGGAGTGAGATTTCTTAGAGTCTGTGCTTTGATCCTTTCCTGTGAGACCAGTATTAGTTTCCGATACACCACTGCACGTTCAATGTATTCCTTGGACCTTCACATTGACGATGAAACACAGAAATCGCATCGGAATTAAATACAAGAAGCACAATGCCGCGTAAAGTACAAGATCAGAGACTCTTCTACAGTCTGTGCCTTGAAAACTCCCAGTGAGGCCAGTATTAGTTTCCGATACACCACTGCAGGTTCAATGTATTCCTTGGACCATCACATTGACTATGAAACACAGAAATCGCATCGGAATTAAATACAAAAGGCACAATGCCGCCTTAAGTACAAGAATAGAGACTCTTCTAACAGTCGGTGCTATGAGCATTCCTTGTGAGACCAGTATTAGTTTCCGACACACCACTGCAGGTTCAAAGCATTCCTTGGACCTTCACATTGACTATGAAACACAGAAATCGCATCGGAATTAAATGCAAAAGGCACAAAGCCGTCTTAAGTACAAGAATAGAGACTCTTCTAACAGTCGGTGATTTGAGCATTTCCTGTGAGACCAGTATTAGTGTCCGATACACCACTGCAGGTTCGATGTATTCCATGGACCTTCACATTGACAATGAAACACAGAAATCTCATCGGAATTAAATACAAAAGGCACAATGCCGCCTTAAGTACAAGAATAGAGACTCTTCTTACAGTCGGTGCTTTGAGCATTCCCTGTGAGACCAGTATTAGTTTCCGATACACCACTGCAGGTTCAATGTATTCCTTGGACATACACATTGACGATGAAATACTGAAATTACATCGGAATTAAATACAAAAGGCACAATGCCGCCTTAAGTGCTAGAGGAGTGAGACTTCTTAGTGTCTGTGCCTTGATCCTTTCCTGTGAGACCAGTATTAGTTTCCGATACACCACTGCAGGTTCAATGTATTCCTTGGACCTTCACATTGACGATGAAACACAGAAATCGCATCGGAACTAAATACAAAAGGCACAATGCCGCCTTAATTACAAGAATAGAGACTCTTCTTACAGTCGGTGCTTGAGCATTACCTGTGAGACCAGTAATAGTTTTCGATACACCACTGCAGGTTCAATGTATTCCTTGGACCTTCACATTGACGATGAAACACAGAAATAGCATCGGAATTAAATACAAAAGGCACAATGCCGCCTTAAGTACAAGAATAGAGACACTTCTCTCAGTTGGTGCTTTGAGCATTGCCTCTGAGACCAGTATTAGTTTCCGATACACCACTGCAGGTTCAAAGTGTTCCTTGGACCTTCACATTCTCTATGAAACACAGAAATCGCATCGGAATTAAATACAAAAGGCACAATGCCGCCTTAAGTACAAGAATAGAGACACTTCTTACAGTCGGAGCTTTGAGCATTCCCTCTGACAGCAGTATTAGTTTCCGATACACCACTGCAGGTTCAAAGTATTCATTGGACCTTCACATTGACTATGAAACACAGAAATCGCATCGGAATTAAATACAAAAGGCACAATGCCGCCTTAAGTACAGGAATAGAGACTCTTCTTACAGTCGGTGCTTTGAGCATTCCCTGTGAGACCAGTATTAGTTTCCGATACACCACTGCAGGTTCAATGTATTCCTTGGATCTTCACATTGACTATGAAACACAGAAATCGCATCGGAATTAAATACAAAAGGCACAATGCCGCGTTAAGTACAAGAATAGAGACTCTTCTTACAGTCGGTGCTTTGAACATTCCCTGTGAGACCAGTTTTAGTTTCCGATACACCACTGCAGGTTCAATGTATTCCTTGGACATACACATTGACGATGAAACACTGAAATTACATCGGAATTAAATACAAAAGGAACAATGCCGCCTTAAGTGCAAGAAGAGTGAGACTTCTTAGAGTCTGTGGCTTGATCCTTTCCTGTGCGACCAGTATTAGTTTCCGATACACCACTGCAGGTACAATGTATTCCTTGGACCTTCACATTGACGATGAAACACAGAAATCGCATCGCAATTAAATACAAAAGGCACAATGCAGACTTAAGTACATGAATGGAGACTCTTCTAACAGTCGGTGCTTTTAGCGTTCCCTGTGAGACCAGTATTAGTTTCCGATACACCACTGCAGGTTCAATGTATTGCTTGGAGCTTCACATTGACGATGAAACACAGAAATCGCATCGGAATTAAATACAAAAGGCACAATGCCGCCTTAAGTCCAGGAGTAGAGACCCTTCTTACAGTCGGTGGTTTGAATATTCGCTGTGAGACCAGTATTAATTTCCGATAAACCACTGCAGCTTCAATGTATTCCTTGTCATACACATTGACGATGATACACTGAAATTACATCGGAATTAAATACAAAAGGTACAATGCCGCCTTAAGTGCAAGAATAGAGACTCTTTTTACAGTCGGTGCTTTGAGCATTCCCTGTGAGACCAGTATTAGTTTTCAATACACAACTGCAGGTTCAGTGTATTCCTTGGACATTCATATTGACTATGAAACACAGAAATCGCATCGGAATTAAATACAAAAGGCACAATGCCGCCATAAGTACAAGAATAGAGACACTTCTTACAGTCGGTGCTTTGAGCATTCCTTCTGAGAGCAGTATAAGCTTCCGATACACCACTGCAGGTTCATGGTATTCCTTGGACCTTCACATTGACTATGAGACACAGAAATCGCATCGGAATTAAATACAAAAGGTACAAGGCTGCCTTAAGTACAAGAATAGAGACTCTTCTTACAGTCAGTGCTTTGAGCATTCCCTGTGTGACCAGTATTAGTTTCCGATACACCACTGCAGGTTGAATGTATTCCTTGGACCTTCACATCGACGATGAAACACAGAAATCGCATCGGAGATAAATACAAAAGGCACAATGCCGCTTTAAGTACAAAAATAGAGACTCTTCTTACATTCGGTGCTTTGAGCATTCCCTGTGAGACCATTATTAGTTTCCGATACACCAATGCAGGTTCAATGTATTACTTGGACCTTCATATTGACGATGAAACACAGAAATCGCATCGGAATTAAATACAAAAGGCACAAGGCCGCCTTAAGTACAAGAATAAAGACTCTTCTTACAGTTGGTGCTTTGAGCACTCCCTGTGAGACCAGTATTAGTTTCCGATACACCACTGCAGGTTCAAAGTATTCCGTGCACCTTCACATTGACTATGAAACACAGAAATCGCATCGGAATTAAATACAAAAGGCACAATGCCGCCTTAAGTACAAGAATAGAGACTCTTCTTACCGTCGGTGCTTTGAGCATTCCCTGTGAGACCAGTATTAGTTTCCGATACACCACTGGAGGTTCAATGAATTCCTTGTCATACACATTGACGATGAGAAGCTGAAAATACATCGGAATTAAATACAAAAGGCAAAATGCCGCCTTAAGTACAAGAATAGAGACTCTTCTTACAGTCGGTGCTTTGAGCATTCCCTGTGAGACCAGTATTAGTTTCCGATACACCACTGTAGGTTCAATGTATTCCTTGGACATACACATTGACGATGAAATACTGAAATTACATCGGAATTAAATACATAAGGCACATAGCCGCCTTAAGTGCTAGAAGAGTGAGACTTCTTAGAGTCTGTGCCTTGATCCTTTCCTGCGAGACCAGTATTAGTTTCCGATACACCACTGCAGGTTCAATGTATTCCTTGGACCTTCACATTGACGATGAAACACAGAAATCGCATCGGCACTAAATACAAAAGGCACAATGCCGCCATAACTACAAGAATAGAGACTCTACTTACAGTCGGTGCTTTGAGCATTCCCTGTGAGGCCAGTAATAGTTTCCGATACACCACTGCAGCTTCAATGTATTCCTTGGAACTTCACATTGACGGTGAAACACAGAAATCGCATCGGAATTAAATACAAAAGGCACAATGCCGCCTTAAGTACAAGAATAGAGACTCTTCTTACAGTCGGTGCTTTGAGCATTCCCTCTGAGAGCAGCATTAGTTTCCGATACACCACTGCAGGTTCAAGGTATTCCTTGGATCCTCACATTGACTATGAAACACAGAAATCGCATCGGAATTAAATACAAAAGGCACAATGCCGCCTTAAGTACAGGAATAGAGACTCTTCTTACAGTCGGTGCTTTGAGCATTCCCTGTGAGACCAGTATTAGTTTCCGATACACCACTGCAGGTTCAATGTATTCCTTGGATCTTCACATTGACTATGAAACACAGAAATCGCATCGGAATTAAATACAAAAGGCACAATGCCGCGTTAAGTACAAGAATAGAGACTCTTCTTACAGTCGGTGCTTTGAACATTCCCTGTGAGACCAGTTTCAGTTTCCGATACACCACTGCAGGTTCAATGTATTCCTTGGACATACACATTGACGATGAAACACTGAAATTACATCGGAATTAAATACAAAAGGAACAATGCCGCCTTAAGTGCAAGAAGAGTGAGACTTCTTAGAGTCTGTGGCTTGATCCTTTCCTGTGCGACCAGTATTAGTTTCCGATACACCACTGCAGGTACAATGTATTCCTTGGACCTTCACATTGACGATGAAACACAGAAATCGCATCGCAATTAAATACAAAAGGCACAATGCCGACTTAAGTACATGAATGGAGACTCTTCTAACAGTCGGTGCTTTTAGCGTTCCCTGTGAGACCAGTATTAGTTTCCGATACACCACTGCAGGTTCAATGTATTGCTTGGAGCTTCACATTGACGATGAAACACAGAAATCGCATCGGAATTAAATACAAAAGGCACAATGCCGCCTTAAGTCCAGGAGTAGAGACCCTTCTTACAGTCGGTGGTTTGAATATTCGCTGTGAGACCAGTATTAATTTCCGATAAACCACTGCAGCTTCAATGTATTCCTTGTCATACACATTGACGATGATACACTGAAATTACATCGGAATTAAATACAAAAGGTACAATGCCGCCTTAAGTGCAAGAATAGAGACTCTTTTTACAGTCGGTGCTTTGAGCATTCCCTGTGAGACCAGTATTAGTTTTCAATACACAACTGCAGGTTCAGTGTATTCCTTGGACATTCGTATTGACTATGAAACACAGAAATCGCATCGGAATTAAATACAAAAGGCACAATGCCGCCATAAGTACAAGAATAGAGACACTTCTTACAGTCGGTGCTTTGAGCATTCCTTCTGAGAGCAGTATAAGCTTCCGATACACCACTGCAGGTTCATGGTATTCCTTGGACCTTCACATTGACTATGAGACACAGAAATCGCATCGGAATTAAATACAAAAGGTACAAGGCTGCCTTAAGTACAAGAATAGAGACTCTTCTTACAGTCAGTGCTTTGAGCATTCCCTGTGTGACCAGTATTAGTTTCCGATACACCACTGCAGGTTGAATGTATTCCTTGGACCTTCACATCGACGATGAAACACAGAAATCGCATCGGAGATAAATACAAAAGGCACAATGCCGCTTTAAGTACAAAAATAGAGACTCTTCTTACATTCGGTGCTTTGAGCATTCCCTGTGAGACCATTATTAGTTTCCGATACACCAATGCAGGTTCAATGTATTACTTGGACCTTCATATTGACGATGAAACACAGAAATCGCATCGGAATTAAATACAAAAGGCACAAGGCCGCCTTAAGTACAAGAATAAAGACTCTTCTTACAGTTGGTGCTTTGAGCACTCCCTGTGAGACCAGTATTAGTTTCCGATACACCACTGCAGGTTCAAAGTATTCCGTGCACCTTCACATTGACTATGAAACACAGAAATCGCATCGGAATTAAATACAAAAGGCACAATGCCGCCTTAAGTACAAGAATAGAGACTCTTCTTACCGTCGGTGCTTTGAGCATTCCCTGTGAGACCAGTATTAGTTTCCGATACACCACTGGAGGTTCAATGAATTCCTTGTCATACACATTGACGATGAGAAGCTGAAAATACATCGGAATTAAATACAAAAGGCAAAATGCCGCCTTAAGTACAAGAATAGAGACTCTTCTTACAGTCGGTGCTTTGAGCATTCCCTGTGAGACCAGTATTAGTTTCCGATACACCACTGCAGCTTCAATGTATTCCTTGGAACTTCACATTGACGGTGAAACACAGAAATCGCATCGGAATTAAATACAAAAGGCACAATGCCGCCTTAAGTACAAGAATAGAGACTCTTCTTACAGTCGGTGCTTTGAGCATTCCCTCTGAGAGCAGCATTAGTTTCCGATACACCACTGCAGGTTCAAGGTATTCCTTGGATCCTCACATTGACTATGAAACACAGAAATCGCATCGGAATTAAATACAAAAGGCACAATGCCGCCTTAAGTACAAGAATAGGGACTCTTCTTACAGTCGGTGTTTTGAGCATTTCCTGTGAGACCAGTATTAGTTTCCGATACACCACTGCAGGTTCAATGTAATCCTTGGACCTTCACATTGACGTTGAAACACAGAAATCGCATCGGAATTAAATGCAAAAGGCACAAAGCCGCCTTAAGTATAAGAATAGAGACTCCTCTTACAGTAGGTGTTTTGAGCATTTCCTGTGAGACCAGTATTAGTATCCGATAGACCACTGCAGGTTCAATGTATTCCTTGGACATACACATTGACGATGAAATACTGAAATTACATCGGAATTAAATACAAAAGTCACAATGCCGCGTTAAGTGCTAGAGGAGTGACACTTCTTAGTGTCTGTGCCTTGATCCTTTCCTGTGAGACCAGTTTTAGTTTCCGATACAGCACTACAGGTTCAATGTATTCCTTGGACCTTCACATTGACGATGAAACACAGAAATCGCATCGGAACTAAATACAAAAGGCACAATGGCGCCTTAGTTACAAGAATAGAGACTCCTCTTACAGTTGGTGCTTGAGCATTCCCTGTGAGACCAGAAATAGTTTCCGATACACCTCTGAGGGTTCAATGTATTCCTTGGACCTTCACATTGACGACGAAACACAGAAATCGCATCGGAATTAAATACAAAAGGCACAATGCCGCCTTAAGTACTAGAATAGAGACTCTTCTTACTGTCGGCGCTTTGAGCATTCCCTGTGAGACCAGTATTAGTTTCCGATACACCACTGCAGGTTCAATGTATTCCTTGGACCTTCACATTGACTATGAAACACAGAAATCGCATCGGAATTAAATACAAAAGGCACAATGCCGCCTTAAGTACAAGAATAGAGACTCTTCTTACAGTCGGTGCTTTGAACATTCCCTGTGAGACCAGTATTAGTTTCCGATACACCACTGCAGGTTCAGTGTATTCCTTGGACATACACATTGTCGATGAAACACTGAAATTACATCGGAATTAAATACAAAAGGCACAATGCCGCCTTAAGTGCAAGAAGAGTGAGACATCTTAGAGTCTGTGGCTAGATCCTTTCCTGTGCGACCAGTATTAGTTTCCGATACACCACTGCAGGTTCAATGTATTCCTTGGACCTTCACATTGACGATGAAACACAGAAATCATATCGGAATTAAATACAAAAGGCACAATGCCGCCTTAAGTACAATTATAGAGACTCTTCTTACAGTCGGTGCTTTGAGCATTCCCTGTGAGACCAGTATTAGTTTCCGATACACCACTGCAGGTTCAATGTATTCCTTGGACCTTCACATTGACGATGAAACACAGAAATCATATCGGAATTAAATACAAAAGGCACAATGCCGCCATAAGTACAATTATAGAGACTCTTCTTACAGTCGGTGCTTTGAGCATTCCCTGTGAGACCAGTATTAGTTTCCGATACACCACTGCAGGTTCAATGTATTCCTTGGACCTTCACATTGACGATGAAACACAGAAATCGCATCGGAATTAAATACAAAAGGCACAATGCCGCCTTAATTACAAGAATAGAGACTCTTCTTACAGTCGGTGCTTTGAGCATTCCCTGTGAGACCAGTATTAGTTTCAGATACACCACTGCAGGTTCAATGAATTCCTTGGACCTTCACATTGACGATGAAACACAGAAATCGCATCGAAATGAAATACAAAAGGCACAATGCCGCCTTAAGTACAAGATTAGAGACTCTTCTTACAGGCGGTGCTTTGAGCATTCCCTGTGAGACCAGTATTAGTTTCCGATACACCACTGCAGGTTCAATGTATTCCTTGGACCTTCACATCGACGATGAAACACAGAAATCGCATCGGAATTAAATACAAAAGGCACAATGCCGCCATAAGTACAAGAATGGAGACACTTCTTACAGTCGGTGCTTTGAGCATTCCTTCTGAGAGCAGTATAAGTTTCCGATACACCACTGCAGGTTCATGGTATTCCTTGGACCTTCACATTGACTATGAAAAACAGAAATCGCATCGGAATTAAATACAAAAGGTACAAGGCTGCCTTAAGTACAAGAATAGAGACTCTTCTTACAGTCAGTGCTTTGAGCATTCCCTGTGAGACCAGTATTAGTCTCCGATACACCACTGCAGGTTTAAAGTATTCCTTGGACCTTCACATTGACTATGAAACACAGAAATCGCATCGGAATTAAATACAAAAGGCACAAGGCCGCCTTAAGTACAAGAATAAAGACTCTTCTTACAGTTGGTGCTTTGAGCACTCCCTGTGTGACCAGTATTAGTTTCCGATACACCACTGCAGGTTCAAAGTATTCCGTGCACCATCACATTGACTATGAAACACAGAAATCGCATCGGAATTAAATACAAAAGGCACAATGCCGCCTTTAGTGCAAGATGAGTCAGACTTCTTAGAATCTGTGCTTTGATCCTTTAATGTGAGACCATTATTAGTTTCTGATACACGACTGCAGGTTCAAAGTATTCCTTGGACCTTCACATTGACTATGAAACACAGAAATCGCATCGGAATGAAATACAATAGGCACAATGCCGCCTTAAGTACAAGAATAGAGACTCTTCTTACCGTCGGTGCTTTGAGCATTCCCTGTGAGACCAGTATTAGTTTCCGATACACCACTGTAGGTTCAATGTATTCCTTGGACATACACATTGACGATGAAATACTGAAATTACATCGGAATTAAATACAAAAGGCACATAGCCGCCTTAAGTGCTAGAAGAGTGAGACTTCTTAGAGTCTGTGCCTTGATCCTTTCCTGCGAGGCCAGTATTTGTTTCCGATACACCACTGCAGGTTCAATGTATTCCTTGGACCTTCACACTGACGATGAAACACAGAAATCGCATCGGAACTAAATACAAAAGGCACAATGCCGCCTTAACTACAAGAATAGAGACTCTACTTACAGTCGGTGCTTTGAGCATTCCCTGTGAGGCCAGTAATAGTTTCCGATACACCACTGCAGCTTCAATGTATTCCTTGGACCTTCACATTGACGGTGAAACACAGAAATCGCATCGGAATTAAATACAAAAACACAATGCCGCCTAAAGTACAAGAATAGAGATTCTTGTTACAGTCGGTGCTTTGAGCATTCCCTGTGAGACCAGTATTTGTTTCCGATACACCACTGCAGGTTCAATGTATTCCTTGGACCTTCACATTGACGATGAAACACAGAAATCATATCGGAATTAAATACAAAAGGCACAATGCCGCCTTAAGTACAATTATAGAGACTCTTCTTACAGTCGGTGCTTTGAGCATTCCCTGTGAGACCAGTATTAGTTTCCGATACACCACTGCAGGTTCAATGTATTCCTTGGACCTTCACATTGACGATGAAACACAGAAATCATATCGGAATTAAATACAAAAGGCACAATGCCGCCATAAGTACAATTATAGAGACTCTTCTTACAGTCGGTGCTTTGAGCATTCCCTGTGAGACCAGTATTAGTTTCCGATACACCACTGCAGGTTCAATGTATTCCTTGGACCTTCACATTGACGATGAAACACAGAAATCGCATCGGAATTAAATACAAAAGGCACAATGCCGCCTTAATTACAAGAATAGAGACTCTTCTTACAGTCGGTGCTTTGAGCATTCCCTGTGAGACCAGTATTAGTTTCAGATACACCACTGCAGGTTCAATGAATTCCTTGGACCTTCACATTGACGATGAAACACAGAAATCGCATCGAAATGAAATACAAAAGGCACAATGCCGCCTTAAGTACAAGATTAGAGACTCTTCTTACAGGCGGTGCTTTGAGCATTCCCTGTGAGACCAGTATTAGTTTCCGATACACCACTGCAGGTTCAATGTATTCCTTGGACCTTCACATCGACGATGAAACACAGAAATCGCATCGGAATTAAATACAAAAGGCACAATGCCGCCATAAGTACAAGAATGGAGACACTTCTTACAGTCGGTGCTTTGAGCATTCCTTCTGAGAGCAGTATAAGTTTCCGATACACCACTGCAGGTTCATGGTATTCCTTGGACCTTCACATTGACTATGAAAAACAGAAATCGCATCGGAATTAAATACAAAAGGTACAAGGCTGCCTTAAGTACAAGAATAGAGACTCTTCTTACAGTCAGTGCTTTGAGCATTCCCTGTGAGACCAGTATTAGTCTCCGATACACCACTGCAGGTTTAAAGTATTCCTTGGACCTTCACATTGACTATGAAACACAGAAATCGCATCGGAATTAAATACAAAAGGCACAAGGCCGCCTTAAGTACAAGAATAAAGACTCTTCTTACAGTTGGTGCTTTGAGCACTCCCTGTGTGACCAGTATTAGTTTCCGATACACCACTGCAGGTTCAAAGTATTCCGTGCACCATCACATTGACTATGAAACACAGAAATCGCATCGGAATTAAATACAAAAGGCACAATGCCGCCTTTAGTGCAAGATGAGTCAGACTTCTTAGAATCTGTGCTTTGATCCTTTAATGTGAGACCATTATTAGTTTCTGATACACGACTGCAGGTTCAAAGTATTCCTTGGACCTTCACATTGACTATGAAACACAGAAATCGCATCGGAATGAAATACAATAGGCACAATGCCGCCTTAAGTACAAGAATAGAGACTCTTCTTACCGTCGGTGCTTTGAGCATTCCCTGTGAGACCAGTATTAGTTTCCGATACACCACTGTAGGTTCAATGTATTCCTTGGACATACACATTGACGATGAAATACTGAAATTACATCGGAATTAAATACAAAAGGCACATAGCCGCCTTAAGTGCTAGAAGAGTGAGACTTCTTAGAGTCTGTGCCTTGATCCTTTCCTGCGAGGCCAGTATTTGTTTCCGATACACCACTGCAGGTTCAATGTATTCCTTGGACCTTCACACTGACGATGAAACACAGAAATCGCATCGGAACTAAATACAAAAGGCACAATGCCGCCTTAACTACAAGAATAGAGACTCTACTTACAGTCGGTGCTTTGAGCATTCCCTGTGAGGCCAGTAATAGTTTCCGATACACCACTGCAGCTTCAATGTATTCCTTGGACCTTCACATTGACGGTGAAACACAGAAATCGCATCGGAATTAAATACAAAAGGCACAATGCCGCCTTAAGTACAAGAATAGAGATTCTTGTTACAGTCGGTGCTTTGAGCATTCCCTGTGAGACCAGTATTTGTTTCCGATACACCACTGCAGGTTCAATGTATTCCTTGGACCTTCACATTGACGATGAAACACAGAAATCGCATCGGAATAAAATACAAAAGGCACAATGCCGACTTAAGTACAAGAATAGAGACTCTTCTTACTGTCGGTGCTTTGAGCATTCCCTGTGAGACCAGTACTAGTTTCCGATTCACCACTGCAGGTTCAAAGTATTCCTTGGACCTTCACATTGACTATGAAACACAGAAATCGCATCGGAATTAAATACAAAAGGCACAATGCCGCCTTAAGTACAATTATAGAGACTCTTCTTACAGTCGGTGCATTGAGCATTCCCTGTGAGACCAGTATTAGTTTCCGATACACCACTGCAGGTTCAATGTATTCCTTGGACCTTCACATTGACGATGAAACACAGAAATCGCATCGGAATGAAATACAAAAGGCACAATGCCGCCTTAATTACAAGAATAGAGACTCTTCTTACAGTCGGTGTTTTGAGCATTCCCTGTGAGACCAGTATTAGTTTCAGATACACCACTGCAGGTTCAATGAATTCCTTGGACCTTCACATTGACGATGATGCACAGAAATCGCATCGAAATGAAATACAAAAGGCACAATGCCGCCTTAAGTACAAGATTAGAGACTCTTCTTACAGGCGGTGCTTTGAGCATTCCCTGTGAGACCAGTATTAGTTTCCGATACACCACTGCAGGTTCAATGTATTCCTTGGACCTTCACATTGACGATGAAACGCAGAAATCGCATCGGAATTAAATCCAAAACGCACAATGCCGCCTTAAGTACAAGAATAGAGACTCTTCTTACAGTCGGTGATTTGAGCATTCCCTGTGAGGCCAGTATTAGTTTTCGATACACCACTGCAGGTTCAATGTATTCCCTGGACATACACAATGACGATGAAACACTGAAATTACATCGGAATTAAATACAAAAGACACAATGCTGCCTTAATGCAAGACGAGTGGGACTTCTTAGAGTCCATTCCTTGATCCTTTCCTGTGAGACCAGTATTAGTTTCCGATACACCACTGCAGGTACAACGTATTCCTCGGACCTTCACATTGACGATGAAACACAGAAATAGCATCGGAATTAAATACAAAAGGCACAATGGCCCCTTAATTACAAGAATAGAGACTCTTCTTGCAGTCGGAGATTTGAGCATTCCCTGTGAGACCAGTATTAGTTTCCGATACACGACTGCATGTTGAATGTATTGCTTGGACCTTCACATTGACGATGAAACACAGAAATCGCATCGGAATTAAATACAAAAGGCACAATGCCGCCATAAGTACAAGAATAGAGACACTTCTTACAGTCGGTGCTTTGAGCACTCCTTCTGAGAGCAGTATAAGTTTCCGATACACCACTGCAGGTTCAAGGTATTCCTTGGACCTTCACATTGACTATGAAACACAGATATCGCATCGGAATTAAATACAAAAGGTACAAGGCTGCCTGAAGTACAAGAATAGAGACTCTTCTTACAGTCAGTGCTTTGAGCATTCCCTGTGAGACCAGTATTGGTTTCCAGAAACACCACTGCAGGTTTAAAGTATTCCTTGGACCTTCACATTGACTATGAAACACAGAAATCGCATCGGAGTTAAATACAAAAGGCACAATGCCGCCTTAAGTACAAGAATAGAGACTCTTCTTACATTCGGTGCTTTGAGCATTCCCTGTGAGACCATTATTAGTTTCCGATACACCAATGCAGGTTCAGTGTATTACTTGGACCTTCATATTGACGATGAAACACTGAAATCGCAATCGGAAGTAAATACAAAAGGCACAAGGCCGCCTTAAGTACAAGAATAAAGACTCTTCTTACAGGTGGTGCTTTGAGCACTCCCTGTGAGACCAGTATTAGTTTCCGATACACCACTGCAGGTTCAAAGTATTCCGTGCACCTTCACATTGACTATGAAACACAGAAATCGCATCGGAATTAAATACAAAAGGCACAATGCCGCCTTTAGTGCAAGATGAGTGAGACTTCCTAGAATCTGTGCTTTGCTCCTTTAATGTGAGACCAGTATTAGTTTCTGATACACGACTGCAGGTTCAAAGTATTCCTTGGATCTTCACATTGACTATGACACACAGAAATCGCATCGGAATTAAATACAAAAGGCACAATGCCGCCTTAATTACAAGAATAGAGACTCTACTTACAGTCGGTGCTTTGAGCATTACCTGTGAGGCCAGTAATAGTTTCCGATTCACCACTGCAGCTTCAATGTATTCCTTGGACCTTCACATTGACGGTGAAACACAGAAATCGCATCGGAATTAAATACAAAAGGCACAATGCCGCCTTAAGTACAAGAATAGAGACTCTTCTTTCAGTCGGTGCTTTGAGCATTCCCTCTGAGAGCAGCATTAGTTTCCGATACACCACTGCAGGTTCAAGGTATTCCTTGGATCTTCACATTGACTATGACACACAGAAATCGCATCGGAATTAAATACAAAACGCACAATGCCGCCTTAAGTACAAGAATAGAGACTCTTCTTACAGTCGGTGTTTTGAGCATTTCCTGTGAGACCAGTATTAGTTTCCGATACACCACTGCAGGTTCAATGTATTCCTTGGACCTTCACATTGACGATGAAACACAGAAATCGCATCGGAATTAAATGCAAAAGGCACAAAGCCGCCTTAAGTATAAGAATAGAGACTCTTCTTACAGTCGGTGTTTTGAGCATTTCCTGTGAGACCAGTATTAGTTTCCGATAGACCACTGCAGGTTCAATGTATTCCTTGGACATACACATTGACGATGAAATACTGGAATTACATCGGAATTAAATACAAAAGTCACAATGCCGCCTTAAGTGCTAGAGGAGTGACACTTCTTAGTGTCTGTGCCTTGATCCTTTCCTGTGAGACCAGTTTTAGTTTCCGATACAGCACTGCAGGTTCAAAGTATTCCTTGGACGATCACATTGACTATGAAATACAGAAATCGCATCGGAATTAAATACAAAAGGCACAATACCGCCTTAAGTAAAAGAATAGAGACACTTCTTACGGTCGGAGCTTAGAGCATTCCCTCTGAGAGCAGTAATAGCTTCCGATACACCACTGCAGGTTCAAAGTATTCGTTGGACCTTCACATAGACTATGAAAGACAGAAATCGCATCGGAACTAAATACAAAAGGCACAATGCCGCCTTAATTACAAGAATAGAGACTCTTCTTACAGTCGGTGCTTGAGCATTCCCTGTGAGACCAGTAATAGTTTTCGATACACCACTGCAGGTTCAATGTATTCCTTGGACCTTCACATTGACGATGAAACACCGAAATCGCATCGGAATTAAATACAAAAGGCACAATGCCGCCTTAAGTACAAGAATAGAGACACTTCTCTCAGTCGGTGGTTTGAGCATTGCCTCTGAGACCAGTATTAGTTTCCGATACACCACTGCAGGTTCAAAGTATTCCTTGGACCTTCACATTCTCTATGAAACACAGAAATCGCATCGGAATTAAATACAAAAGGCACAATGCCGCCTTAAGTACAAGAATAGAGACACTTCTTACAGTCGGAGTTTTGAGCATTCCCTCTGACAGCAGTATTAGTTTCCGATACACCACTGCAGGTTCAAAGTATTCATTGGACCTTCACATTGACTATGAAACACAGAAATCGCATCGGAATTAAATACAAAAGGCACAATGCCGCCTTAAGTACAAGAATAGAGACTCTTCTTACAGTCGGTGATTTGAGCATTCCCTGTGAGACCAGTATTAGTTTCCGATACACCACTGCAGGTTCAATGTATTCCTTGGACCTTCACATTGACTATGAAACACAGAAATCGCATCGGAATTAAATACAAAAGGCACAATGCCGCCTTAAGTACAAGAATAGAGACTCTTCTTACAGTCGGTGTTTTGAACATTCCCTGTGAGACCAGTATTAGTTTCCGATACACCACTGCAGGTTCAATATATTCCTTGGACATACACATTGACGATGAAACACTGAAATTACATCGGAATTAAATACAAAAGGCACAATGCTGCCTTAAGTGCAAGAAGAGTGAGACTTCTTAGAGTCTGTGGCTTGATCCTTTCCTGTGCGACCAGTATTAGTTTCCGATACACCACTGCAGGTTCAATGTATTCCTTGGACCTTCACATTGACGATGAAACACAGAAATCGCATCGCAATTAAATACAAAAGGCACAATGCCGACTTAAGTACATGAATAGAGACTCTTCTAACAGTCGGTGCTTTGAGCGTTCCCTGTGAGACCAGTATTAGTTTCCGATACACCACTGCAGGTTCAAAGTATTCCTTGGACGATCACATTGACTATGAAATACAGAAATCGCATCGGAATTAAATACAAAAGGCACAATACCGCCTTAAGTAAAAGAATAGAGACACTTCTTACGGTCGGAGCTTTGAGCATTCCCTCTGAGAGCAGTAATAGCTTCCGATACACCACTGTAGGTTCAAAGTATTCGTTGGACCTTCACATAGACTATGAAAGACAGAAATCGCATCGGAACTAACTACAAAAGGCACAATGCCGCCTTAATTACAAGAATAGAGACTCTTCTTACAGTCGGTGCTTGAGCATTCCCTGTGAGACCAGTATTAGTTTTCAATTCACAACTGCAGGTTCAGTGTATTCCTTCGACATTCATATTGACTATGAAACACAGAAATCGCATCGGAATTAAATACAAAAACACAATGCCGCCTTAAGTACAAGAATAGAGATTCTTGTTACAGTCGGTGCTTTGAGCATTCCCTGTGAGACCAGTATTTGTTTCCGATACACCACTGCAGGTTCAATGTATTCCTTGGACCTTCACATTGACGATGAAACACAGAAATCGCATCGGAATAAAATACAAAAGGCACAATGCCGACTTAAGTACAAGAATAGAGACTCTTCTTACTGTCGGTGCTTTGAGCATTCCCTGTGAGACCAGTATTAGTTTCCGATACACCACTGCAGGTTCAATGTATTCCTTGGACGTTCACATTGACGATGAAACACAGAAATCGCATTGGAATTAAATACAAAAGCCACAATGCCGCCTTAAGTCCAGGAGTAGAGACCCTTCTTACAGTCGGTGCTTTGAATATTCGCTGTGAGACCAGTATTAATTTCCGATAAACCACTGCAGCTTCAATGTATTCCTTCTCATACACATTGACGATGATACACTGAAATTACATCGGAATTAAATACAAAAGGCACAATGCCGCCTTAAGTGCGAGAATAGAGACTCTTCTTACAGTCGGTGCTTTGGGCATTCCCTGTGAGACCAGTATTAGTTTCCAATACACAACTGCAGGTTCAGTGTATTCCTAGGACATTCATATTGACTATGAAACACAGAAATCGCATCGGAATTAAATACAAAAACACAATGCCGCCTTAAGTACAAGAATAGAGATTCTTGTTACAGTCGGTGCTTTGAGTATTCCCTGTGAGACCAGTATTTGTTTCCGATACACCACTGCAGGTTCAATGTATTCCTTGGACCTTCACATTGACGATGAAACACAGAAATCGCATCGGAATAATATACAAAAGGCACAATGTCGACTTAAGTACAAGAATAGAGACTCTTCTTACTGTCGTTGCTTTGAGCGTTCCCTGTGAGACCAGTATTAGTTTCCGATACACCACTGCAGGTTCAATGTATTCCTTGTCATACACATTGACGATGATACACTGAAATTACATCGGAATTAAATACAAAAGGCACAATGCCGCCTTAAGTGCAAGAATAGAGACTCTTCTTACAGTCGGTGCTTTGAGCATTCCCTATGAGTCCAGTATTAGTTTCCGATACACCACTGCAGGTTCAATGTATTCCTTGGAACTTCAAGTTGACGATGAAACACAGAAATCGCATCGGAATTATATACAAAAGGCACAATGCCGCCATAAGTACAAGAATAGGGATTCTTCTTACAGTTGGTGCTTTGAGCATTCCCTATGAGTCCAGTATTAGTTTCCGATACAGCACTGCAGGTTCAATGTATTCCTTGGAACTTCAAGTTGACGATGAAACACAGAAATCGCTTTGGAATTAAATACTAAAGGCACAATGCCGGCTTATGTACAAGAACACAGACTCTTCTTACAGTCGGTGCTTTGAGATTCCCTGTGAGACCAGTATTAGTTTCCGATACACCACTGCAGGTTCAATGTATTCCTTGGACATACACAATGACGATGAAACACTGAAATTACATCGTAATTAAATACAAAAGATAGAATGCCGCCTTAATGCAAGAAGAGTAAGACTTCTCAGAGTCCATTCTTTGATCCTTTCCAGTGAGACCAGTATTAGTTTCCGATACACCACTGTAGGTTCATTGTATTCCTTGGACCTTCACATTGAAGATGAAACACATAAATTGCATCGGAATTAAATACAAAAGGTACAATGCCGCCTTAATTACAAGAATAGAGACTCTTCTTACAGTTGGTGCTTTGAGCATTCCCTGTGAGACCAGTAAGAGTTTCCGATACACCACTCCAGATTCAAAGTATTCCTTGGACCTTCACATTGACTATGAAACACAGATATCGACGCGGAATTAAATGCAAAAGGCACAATGCCGCCTTAAGTACAAGAATAGTGACTCTTCTTACGGTCGGTGTTTTGAGCATTCCCTGTGAGACCAGTATTAGTTTCCGATACACCACTGCAGGTTCAATGTATTCCTTGGACTTTCACATTGACGATGAAACACAGAAATCGCATCGGAATTAAATACAAGAAGCACAATGCTGCGTAAAGTACAAGATCAGAGTCTCCTCCACAGTCTGTGACTTGAACACTAACTGTGAGACCAGTTTTAGTTTCCGATACACCATTGCAGGTTCAATGTATTCTTTGGACATACACATTGACGATGAAACTCTGAAATTACATCGAAATTAAATACAAAAGGCACAAAACCGCCTTACGTGCAAGAGGAGTGAGATTTCTTAGAGTCTGTGCTTTGATCCTTTCATGTGAGACCAGTATTAGTTTCCGATACACCACTGCAGGTTCAATGTATTCCTTGGACCTTCACATTGACTATGAAACACAGAAATCGCATCGGAATTAAATACAAAAGGCACAATGCCGCCTTAAGTACAAGAATAGATACTCTTCTAACAGTCGGTGCTATGAGCATTCCCTGTGAGACCAGTATTAGTTTCCGATACACCACTGCAGGTTCAAAGCATTCCTTGGACCTTCACATTGACTATGAAACACAGAAATCGCATCGGAATTAAATGCAAAAGGCACAAAGCCGCCTTAAGTACAAGAATAGAGACTCTTCTAACAGTCGGTGTTTTGAGCATTTCCTGTGAGACCAGTATTAGTTTCCGATACACCACTGCAGGTTCAATGTATTCCCTGGACCTTCACATTGACGATGAAACACAGAAATCTCATCGGAATTAAATACAAAAGGCACAATGCCGCCTTAAGTACAAGAATAGAGACTCTTCTTACAGTCGGTGCTTTGAGAATTCCCTGTGAGACCAGTATTAGTTTCCGATACACCACTGCAGGTTCAATGTATTCCTTGGACATACACATTGACGATGAAATACTGAAATTACATCGGAATTAGATACAAAAGGCACAATGCCGCCTTAAGTGCTAGAGGAGTGAGACTTCTTAGTGTCTGTGCCTTGATCCTTTCCTGTGAGACCAGTATTAGTTTCCGATACACCACTGCAGGTTCATGTATTCCTTGGACCTTCACATTGACGATGAAACACAGAAATCGCATCGGAACTAAATACAAATGGCACAATGACGCCTTAATTACAAGAATAGAGACTCTTCTTACAGTCGGTGCTTGAGCATTCCCTGTGAGACCAGTAATAGCTTTCGATAACCACTGTAGGTTCAATGTATTCCTTGGACCTTCACATTGACGATGAAACACAGAAATCGCATCGGAATTAAATACAAAAGGCACAATGCCGCCTTAAGTACAAGAATGGAGACACTTCTCTCAGTCGGTGCGTTGAGCATTGCCTCTGAGACCAGTATTAGTTTCCGATACACCACTGTAGGTTCAAAGTATTCCTTGGACCTTCACATTCTCTATGAAACACAGAAATCGCATCGGAATTAAATACAAAAGGCACAATGCCGCCTTAAGTACAAGAATAGAGACACTTCTTACAGTCGGAGATTTGAGCATTCCCTCTGACAGCAGTATTAGTTTCCGATACACCACTGTAGGTTCAAAGTATTCCTTGGACCTTCACATTGACTATGAAACACAGGAATCGCATCGGAATTAAATACAAAAGGCACAATGCCGCCTTAAGTACAAGAGTAGAGACTCTTCTTACAGTCGGTGCTTTGAGCATTCCCTGTGAGACCAGTATTAGTTTCCGATACACCACTGCAGGTTCAATGTATTCCTTGGACCTTCACATTGACGATGAAACACAGAAATCGCATCGCAATTAAATACAAAAGGCACAATGCCGACTTAAGTACATGAATAGAGACTCTTCTAACAGTCGGTGCTTTGAGCGTTCCCTGTGAGACCAGTATTAGTTTCCGATACACCACTGCAGTTTCAATGTATTGCTTGGAGCTTCACATTGACGATGAAACACAGAAATCGCATCGGAATTAAATACAAAAGGCACAATGCCGCCTTAAGTCCAGGAGTAGAGATCCTTCTTACAGTCGGTGCTTTGAATATTCGCTGTGAGACCAATATTAATTTCCGATAAACCACTGCTGCTTCAATGTATTCCTTTTCATACACATTGACGATGATACACTCAAATTACATCGGAATTAAATACAAAAGGCACAATGCCGCCTTAAGTGCAAGAATAGAGACTCTTCTTACAGTCGGTGCTTTGAGCATTCCCTGTGAGACCAGTATTAGTTTTCAGTACACAACTGCAGGTTCAGTGTATTCCTTGGACATTCATATGGACTATGAAACACAGAAATCGCATCGGAATTAAATACAAAAGGCACAATGCCGCCTTAAGTACAATAATAGAGACTCTTCTTACAGTCGGTGCTTTGAGCATTCCCTGTGAGACCAGTGTTAGTTTCCGATACACCACTGCAGGTTCAATGTATTCCCTGGACATACACAATGACGATGAAACACTGAAATTACATCGGAATTAAATACAAAAGACACAATGCTGCCTTAATGCAAGAAGAGTGAGACTTCTTAGAGTCCATACTTGATCCTTTCTTGTGAGACCAGTATTAGTTTCCGATACACCACTGCAGGTACAATGTATTCCACGGCCCTTCACATTGACGATGAAACACAGAAATAGCATCGGAATTAAATACAAAAGGCACAATGCCAACTTAATTACAAGAATAGAGACTCTTCTTGCAGTCGGTGATTTGAGCATTCCCTGTGAGACCAGTATTAGTTTCCGATACACCACTGCAGGTTGAATGTATTCCTTATACCTTCACATTGACGATGAAACACAGAAATCGCATCGGAATTAAATACAAAAGGCACAATGTCGCCATTAGTACAAGAATAGAGACACTTCTTACAGTCGGTGCTTTGAGTATTCCTTCTGAGAGCAGTATAAGTTCCCGATACACCACTGCAGGTTCAAGGTACTCCTTGGACCTTCAGATTGACTATGAAACACAGAAATCGCATCGGAATTAAATACAAAGGTACAAGGCTGAATTAAGTACAAGAATAGAGACTCTTCTTACAGTCGGTGTTTTGAGCATTCCCTGTGAGACCAGTATTAGTTTCAGATACACCACTGCAGGTTCAATGAATTCCTTGGACCTTCACATTGACGATGAAACACAGAAATCGCATCAGAATGAAATACAAAAGGCACAATGCCGCCTTAAGTACAAGATTAGAGACTCTTCTTACAGTCGGTGTTTTGAGCATTCCCTGTGAGACCAGTATTAGTTTCCGATACACCACTGCGGTTCAATGTATTCCTTGGACCTTCACATTGACGATGTAACACAGAAATCGCATCGGAATTAAATCCAAAAAATACAATGCCACCTTAAGTACAAGAATAGAGACTCTTCTTACAGTCGGTGATTTGAGCATTCCCTGTGAGACCAGTATTAGTTTCCGATACACCACTGCAGGTTCAATGTATTCCCTGGACATACACTATGACGATGAAACACTGAAATTACATCGGAATTAAATACAAAAGACACAATGCTGCCTTAATGCAAGAAGAGTGAGACTTCTTAGAGTCCATTCTTTGATCCTTTCTTGTGAGACCAGTATTAGTTTCCGATACACCACTGCAGATACAATGTATTTCTCGGACCTTCACATTGACGATGAAACACAGAAATAGCATCGGAATTAAATACAAAAGGCACAATGCCCCCTTAATTACAAGAATAGAGACTCTTCTTGCAGTCGGTGATTTGAGCATTCCCTGTGAGAAAAGTATTAGTTTCCGATACACCACTGCAGGTTGAATGTATTCCTTGGACCTTCACATTGACGATGAAACACAGAAATCGCATCGGAATTAAATACAAAAGGCACAATGCCGGCTTAAGTACAAGAATAGAGACTCTTCTTACAGTCGGTGCTTTGAGCATTCCCTGTGAGACCAGTATTAGTTTCCGATACACCAATGCAGGTTCAATGTATTACTTGGACCTTCATATTGACGATGAAACACAGAAATCGCATCGGAATTAAATACAAAAGGCACAAGGCCGCCTTAAGTACAAGAATAAAGACTCTTCTTACAGTTGGTGCTTTGAGCATTCCTTCTGAGAGCAGTATAAGTTTCCGATACACCACTGCAGGTTCAAGGTATTCCTTGGACCTTCACATTGACTATGAAACACAGAAATCGCATCGGAATTAAATACAAAAGGTACAAGGCTGCCTTAAGTACAAGAATAGAGACTCTTCTTACAGTCAGTGCTTTGAGCATTCCCTGTGAGACCAGTAATAGTTTCCGATACACCACTGCAGGTTTAAAGTATTCCTTGGACCTTCACATTGACTATGAAACACAGAAATCGCATCGGAGTTAAATACAAAATGCACAATGCCGCCTTAAGTACAAGAATAGAGACTCTTCTTACAGTCGGTGCTTTGAGCATTCCCTGTGAGACCAGTATTAGTTTCCGATACACCAATGCAGGTTCAATGTATTACTTGGACCTTCATATTGACGATGAAACACAGAAATCGCATCGGAATTAAATACAAAAGGCACAAGGCCGCCTTAAGTACAAGAATAAAGACTCTTCTTACAGTTGGTGCTTTGAGCATTCCCTGTGAGACCAGTATTAGTTTCCGATACACCACTGCAGGTTTAAAGTATGCCGTGCACCTTCACATTGACTATGAAACACAGAAATCGCATCGGAATTAAACACAAAAGGCACAATGCCGCCTTTAGTACAAGAATAGAGACACTTCTTACTGTCGATGCTTTGAGCATTCCCTCTGAGAGCAGTATTAGTTTCCGATACACCACTGCAGGTTCAAAGTATTCCTTGGACCTTCACATTGACAATGAAACACAGAAATCGCGTCGGAATGAAATACAAAAGGCACAATGCCGGCTTAAGTACAAGAATAGAGTCCCTTCTTACAGTTAGTGCTTTGAGCATTCCCTGTGAGACCAGTATTACTTTCCGATACACCACTGCAGGTTAAATGTATTCCTTGTCATACACATTGACGATGAAACACTGAAATTACATCGGAATTAAATACAAAAGACACAATACTGCCTTAATGCAAGAAGAGTGAGACTTCTTAGAGTCCATTCTTTGATCCTTTCTTGTGAGACCAGTATTAGTTTCCGATACACCACTGCAGGTACAATGTATTCCTCGGACCTTCACATTGACGATGAAACACAGAAATAGCATCGGAATTAAATACTAAAGGCACAATGCCCCCTTCATTACAAGAATAGAGACTCTTCTTGCAGTCGGTGATTTGAGCATTCCCTGTGAGACCAGTATTAGTTTCCGATACACCACTGCAGGTTGAATGTATTCCTTATACCTTCACATTGACGATGAAACACAGAAATCGCATCGGAATTAAATACAAAAGGCACAATGCCGCCATAAGTACAAGAATAGAGACACTTCTTACAGTCGGTGCTTTGGGTATTCCTTCTGAGAGCAGTATAAGTTTCCGATACACCACTGCAGGTTGAATGTATTCCTTGGACCTTCACATTGACGATGAAACACAGAAATCGCATCGGAATTAAATGCAAAGGTACAAGGCTGCCTTAAGTACAAGAATAGAGACTCTTCTTACAGTCGGTGTTTTGAGCATTCCCTGTGAGACCAGTATTAGTTTCAGATACAGCACTGCAGGTTCAATGAATTCCTTGGACCTTCACATTGACGATGAAACACAGAAATCGCATCAGAATGAAATACAAAAGGCACAATGCCGCCTTAAGTACAAGATTAGAGTCTCTTCTTACAGTCGGTGTTTTGAGCATTCCCTGTGAGACCAGTATTAGTTTCCGATACACCACTGCAGGTTCAATGTATTCCCTGGACATACACAATGACGATGAAACACTGAAATTACATCGGAATTAAATACAAAAGACACTATGCTGCCTTAATGCAAGAAGAGTGAGACTTCTTAGAGTCCATTCTTTGATCCTTTCTTGTGAGACCAGTATTAGTTTCCGATACACCACTGCAGGTACAATGTATTCCTCGGACCTTCACATTGACGATGAAACACAGAAATAGCATCGGAATTAAATACAAAAGGCACAATGCCCCCTTAATTACAAGAATAGAGACTCTTCTTGCAGTCGGTGATTTGAGCATTCCCTGTGAGACCAGTATTAGTTTCCGATACACCACTGCAGGTTGAATGTATTCCGTGGACCTTCACATTGACGATGAAACACAGAAATAGCATCGGAATTAAATACAAAAGCACAATGCCCCCTTAATTACAAGAATAGAGACTCTTCTTGCAGTCGGTGATTTGAGCATTCCCTGTGAGACCAGTATTAAGTTCCGATACACCACTGCAGGTTGAATGTATTCCTTGGACCTTCACATTGACGATGAAACACAGAAATCGCATCGGAATTAAATACAAAAGGCACAATGCCGCCATAAGTACAAGAATAGAGACACTTCTTACAGTCGGTGCTTTGAGCATTCCTTCTGAGAGCAGTATAAGTTTCCGATACACCACTGCAGGTTCAAGGTATTCCTTGGACCTTCACATTGACTATGAAACACAGAAATCGCATCGGAATTAAATACAAAAGGTACAAGGCTGCCTTAAGTACAAGAATAGAGACTCTTCTTACAGTCAGTGCTTTGAGCATTCCCTGTGAGACCAGTATTAGTTTCCGATACACCACTGCAGGTTTAAAGTATTCCTTGGACCTTCACATTGACTATGAAACACAGAAATCGCATCGGAGCTAAATACAAAAGGCACAATGCCGCCTTAAGTACAAGACTAGAGACTCTTCTTACACTCGGTGCTTTGAGCATTCCCTGTGAGACCAGTATTAGTTTCCGATACACCAATGCAGGTTCAATGTATTACTTGGACCTTCATATTGACGATGAAACACAGAAATCGCATCGGAATTAAATACAAATGGCACAAGGCCGCCTTAAGTACAAGAATAAAGACTCTTCTTACAGTTGGTGCTTTGAGCATTCCCTGTGAGACCAGTATTAGTTTCCGATACACCACTCCAGGTTTAAAGTATTCCGTGCACCTTCACATTGACAATGAAACACAGAAATCGCATCGGAATGAAATACAAAAGGCACAATGCCGGCTTAAGTACAAGAATAGAGACCCTTCTTACAGTTAGTGCTTTGAGCATTCCCTGTGAGACCAGTATTACTTTCCGATACACCACTGCAGGTTAAATGTATTCCTTGGACTTTCACATTGACGATGAAACAGAGAAATCGCACCGGAATTAAATACAAGAAGCACAATGCCGGCTTAAGTACAAGAATAGAGACTCTTGTTACAGTTAGTGCTTTGAGCATTCCCTGTGAGACCAGTATTAGTTTTCAATACACAACTGCAGGTTCAGTGTATTCCTTGGACATTCATATTGACTATGAAACACAGAAATCGCATCGGAATTAAATACAAAAACACAATGCCGCCTTAAGTACAAGAATAGAGATTCTTGTTACAGTCGGTGGTTTGAGCATTCCCTGTGAGACCAGTATTAGTTTCCGATACACCACTGCGGGTTCAAAGCATTCCTTGGACCTTCACAATGACTATGAAACACAGAAATCGCATCGGAATTAAATGCAAAAGGCACAAAGCCGCCTTAAGTACAAGAATAGAGACTCTTCTAACATTCGGTGTTTTGAGCATTTCCTGTGAGACCAGTATTAGTTTCCGATACACCACTGCCGGTTCAATGTATTCCTTGGACCTTCACATTGACGATGAAACACAGAAATCGCATCGGAATAAAATACAAAAGGCACAATGCCGACTTAAGTACAAGAATAGAGACTCTTCTTACTGTCGTTAGTTTGAGCGTTCCCTGTGAGACCAGTATTAGTTTCCGGTACACCACTGCAGGTTCAATGTATTGCTTGGAGCTTCAAATTGACGATGAAACACAGAAATCGCATCGGAATTAAATACAAAAGGCACAATGCCGCCTTAAGTAAAGGAGTAGAGACCCTTCTTACAGTTGGTGCTTTGAGCATTCCCTGTGAGACCTGTATTAATTTCCGATACACCACTGCAGGTTCAATGTATTCCTTGTCATACACATTGACGATGAAACACTGAAATTACATCGGAATTAAATACAAAAGGCACAATGCCGCCTTAAGTGCAAGATTAGAGACTCTTCTTACAGTCGGTGCTTTGAGCATTCCCTGTGAGACCAGTATTAGTTTCCGATACACAACTGAAGGTTCAGAGTATTCCTTGGACCTTCACATTGACGATGAAACACAGAAATCGCATCGGAATTAAATACAAAAGGCACAATGCCGCCTTAAGTACAAGAATAGGGATTCTCCTTACAGTTGGTGCTTTGAGCATTCCCTATGAGTCCAGTATTAGTTTCCGATACACCACTGCAGGTTCCATGTATTCCTTGGAACTTCAAGTTGACGATGAAACGCAGAAATCGCTTTGGAATTAAATACTAAAGGCACAATGCCGGCTTAAGTACAAGAATACAGACTCTTCTTACAGTCGGTGCTTTGAGATTCCCTGTGAAACCAGTATTAGTTTCCGATACACCACTGCAGGTTCAATGTATTCCTTGGACATACACAATGACGATGAAACACTGAAATTACATCGTAATTAAATACAAAAGATAGAATGCCGACTTAATGCAAGAAGAGTAAGACTTCTTAGAGTCCATTCTTTGATCCTTTCCAGTGAGACCAGTATTAGTTTCCGATACACCACTGCAGGTTCAATGTATTCCTTGGACCTTCACATTGAAGATGAAACACATAAATCGCATCGGAATTAAATACAAAAGGCACAATGCCGCCTTAATTAAAAAGAATAGAGACTCTTCTTACAGTCGGTGCTTTGAGCATTCCCTGTGAGACCAGTATTAGTTTCCTAAACACCACTGCAGGTTCAATGCATTCCTTGGACCTTCACATTGACGATGAACCCAGAAAACGCATCGGAATTAAATACAAAAGGCACAATGCCGCCTTAAGTACAAGAATAGAAACTCTTCTTACAGTCTGTGTTTTGAGCATTTCCTCTGAGAGCAGTAATAGTTTCCGATACACCACTGCAGGTTCAAGGTATTCCTTGGAACTTCACATTGACTATGAAACACAGAAATCGCATCGGAATTAAATACAAAAGGCACAAGGCCGCCTTAAGTACAAGAATAGAGACTCTTCTTAATGTCGGTGCTTTAAGCATTCCCTGTGAGACCAGTATTAGTTTCCGATACACCACTGCAGATTCAAAGTATTCCTTGGACCTTCACATTGACTATGAAACACAGAAATCGACGCGGAATTAAATGCAAAAGGCACAATGCCGCCTTAAGTACAAGAATGGAGACTCTTCTTACGGTCGGTGTTTTGAGCATTCCCTGTGAGACCAGTATTAGATTCCGATACACCACTGCAGGTTCAATGTATTCCTTGTACATTCACATTGACGATGAAACACAGAAATCTCATCGAAATTAAATGTAAAATACACAATGCCGCCTTAATTACAAGAGTAGAGACTCTTCTTACATTCGGTGCTTTGTGCATTCCCTGTGAGACCATTAATAGTTTCCGATACACCACTGCAGGTTCAATGTATTCCTTGGACTTTCACATTGACGATGAAACACAGAAATCGCTTCAGAATTAAATACAAGAAGCACAATGCTGCGTAAAGTACAAGATCAGAGACTCTTCTACAGTCTGTGCCTTGAACACTCCCTGTGAGACCAGTTTTACTTTCCGATACACCACTGCAGGTTCAATGTATTCCTTGGACATACACATGGACGATGAAACTCTGAAATTACATCGAAATTAAATACAAAAGGCACAATGCCGCCTTATGTGCAAGAGGAGTGAGATTTCTTAGAGTCTGTGCTTAGATCCTTTCCTGTGAAACCAGTATTAGTTTCCGATACACCACTGCAGGTTCAATGTATTCCTTGGACCTTCACATTGACGATGAAACACAGAAATCGCATCGGAATTAAATACAAGTAGCACAATGCCGCGTAAAGTACAAGATCAGAGACTCTTCTACAGTCTGTGGCTCGAAAACTACCTGTGAGACCAGTATTAGTTTCCGATACAATACTGCAGGATCAGTGTATTCCCTGGACCTTCACATAGACTATGAAAAACAGAAATCGCATCAGAATTAAATACAAAAGGCACAATACCGCCTTAAGTACAAGAATAGATACTCTTCTTACAGTCGGTGGTTTGAGCATTCCCTGTGAGACCAGTATTAGTTTCCGATTCACCACTGCAGGTTCAATGTATACCTTGGACCTTCAAATTGACTATGAAACACAGAAATCGCATCGGAAATAAATACAAAGGGCACAATGCCGCCTTAAGTACAAGAATAGAGACTCTTCTTACAGTCGGTGTTTTGAGCATTCCCTGTGAGACCAGTACTAGTTTCCGATAAACCACTGCAGGTTCAAAGCATTCCTTGGACCTTCACATTGACTATGAAACACAGAAATGGCATCGGAATTAAATGCAAAAGGCACAAAGCCGCCTTAAGTACAAGAATAGAGACTTTTCTAACAGTCGGTGTTTTGAGAATTTCCTGTGAGACCAGTACTAGTTTCCGATACACCACTGCAGGTTCAATGCATTCCTTGGACCTTCACATTGACGATGAAATACTGAAATTACATCGGAACTAAATACAAAAGGCACAATGCCGCCTTAAGTGCTAGTGGAGTGAGACTTCTTAGTGTCTATGCCTTGATCCTTTCCTGTGAGACCAGTATTACTTTCCGATACACCACTGCAGGTTCAATGTATTCCTTGGACCTTCACATTGACGATGATACACAGAAATCGCATCGGAACTAAATACAAAAGGCACAATGCCGCCTTAATTACAAGAATAGAGACTCTTCTTACAGTCGGTGCTTGAGCATTCCCTGTGAGACCAGTAATAGTTTTCGATACACCACTGCAGGTTCAATGTATTCCTTGGACCTTCACATTGACGATGAAACACAGAAATCTCATCGGAATTAAATACAAAAGGCACAATGCCGCCTTAAGTACAAGAATAGAGACACTTCTCTCAGTCGGTGCTTTGAGCATTGCCTCTGAGACCAGTATTAGTTTCCGATACACCACTGCAGGTTCAAAGTATTCCTTGGACCTTCACATTCTCTATGAAACACAGAAATCGCATCGGAATTAAATACAAAAGGCACAATGCCGCCTAAAGTACAAGAATAGAGACACTTCTTACAGTCGGAGCTTTGAGCATTCCCTCCGACAGCAATATTAGTTTCCGATACACCACTGCAGGTTCAAAGTATTCATTGGACCTTCACATTGACTATGAAACACAGAAATCGCATCGGAATTAAATACAAAAGGCACAATGCCGCCTTAAGTACAAGAATAGAGACTCTTCTTACAGTCGGTGCTTTGAGCATTCCCTGTGAGATCAGTATTAGTTTCCGATACACCACTGCAGGTTCATTTTATTCCTTGGACCTTCACATTGATGCTGAAACACAGAAATCGCATCGGAATTAAATACAAAAGGCACAATGCCGCCTTAAGTACAAGAATAGAGACTCTTCTTACAGTCGGTGCTTTGAACATTCCCTGTGAGACCAGTATTAGTTTCTGATACACAACTGAAGGTTCAATGTATTGCTTGGAGCTTCACATTGACGATGAAAGACAGAAATCGCAACGGAATTAAATACAAATGGCACAATGCCGCCTTAAGTCCAGGAGTAGAGACCCTTCTTCCAGTCGGTGCTATGAATATTCGCTGTGAGACCAGTATTAATTTCCGATAAACCACTGCAGCTTCAATGTATTCCTTGTCATACACATTGACGATGATACACTGAAATTACATCGGAATTAAATACAAAAGGCACAAAGCCGCCTTAAGTGCAACAATAGAGACTCTTATTACAGTCGGTGCTTTGAGCATTCCCTGTGAGTCCAGTATTAGTTTCCAATACACAATTGCAGGTTCAGTGTATTCCTTGGACATCCATATTGACTATGAAACACAGAAATCGCATCGGAATTAAATACAAAAGGCACAATGCCGCCTTAAGTACAAGAATAGAAATTCTTCTTACAGTTGGTGCTTTGAGCATTCCCTATGAGTCCAGTATTAGTTTCCGATACACCACTGCAGGTTCAATGTATTGCTTGGAGCTTCAAATTGACGATGAAACACAGAAATCGCATCGGAATTAAATACAAAAGGCACAATGCCGCCTTACGTAAAGGAGTAGAGACCCTTCTTACAGTTGGTGCATTGAGCATTCCCTGTGAGACCTGTATTAATTTCCGATACACCACTGTAGGTTCAATGTATTCCTTGTCATACACATTGACGATGAAACACTGAAATTACATCGGAATTAAATACAAAAATCACAATGCCGCCTTAAGTGCAAGAATAGAGGCTCTTCTTACAGTCGGTGCTTTGAGCATTCCCTGTGAGACCAGTATTAGTTTCCGATACACAACTGAAGGTTCAGAGTATTCCTTGGACCTTCACATTGACGATGAAACACAGAAATCGCATCGGAATTAAATACAAAAGGCACAATGCCGCCTTAAGTACAATAATAGGGATTCTTCTTACAGTTGGTGCTTTGAGCATTCCCTTTGAGTCCAGTATTAGTTTCCGATACACCACTGCAGGTTCAATGTATTCCTTGGAACTTCAAGTTGACGTTGAAACACAGAAATCGCTTTGGAATTAAATACTAAAGGCACAATGCCGGCTTAAGTACAAGAATACAGACTCTTCTTACAGTCGGTGCTTTGAGATTCCCTGTGAGACCAGTATTAGTTTCCGATACACCACTGCAGGTTCAATGTATTCCTTGGGCATACACAATGACGATGAAACACTGAAATTACATCGTAATTAAATACAAAAGATAGAATGGCGCCTTAATGCAAGAAGAGTAAGACTTCTTACAGTCCATTCTTTGATCCTCTCCAGTGAGACCAGTATTAATTTCCGATACACGACTGTAGGTTCAATGTATTCCTTGGCCCTTCACATTGAAGATGAAACACATAAATCGCATCGGAATTAAATACAAAAGGCACAATGCCGCCTTAATTACAAGAATAGAGACTCCTCTTACAGTCGGTGCTTACAGCATTCCCTGTGAGACCAGTATTAGTTTCCTAAACACCACTGCAGGTTCAATGTATTCCTTGGACCTTCACATTGACGATGAACCCAGAAATCGCATCGGAATTAAATACAAAAGGCAAAATGCCGCCTTAAGTACAAGAATAGAGACTCTTCTTACAGTCGGTGCTTTGAGCATTCCCTCTGAGAGCAGTAATAGTTTCCGATACACCACTGCAGGTTCAAGGTATTCCTTGGACCTTCACATTGACTATATAACACAGAAATCGCATCGGAATTAAATACAAAAGGCACAAGGCCGCCTTAAGTACAAGAGTAGAGACTCTTCTTACAGTCGGTGCTTTAAGCATTCCCTGTGAGACCAGTATTAGTTTCCGATATATCACTGCAGATTCAAAGTATTCTTTGGACCTTCACATTGACTCTGAAACACTGAAATCGACGCGGAATTTAATGCAAAAGACACAATGCCGCCTTAAGTACAAGAATAGATACTATTCTCACGGTCGGTGTTTTGAGCATTCCCTGTGAGACCAGTATTAGTTTCCGATACACCACTGCAGGTTCAATGTATTCCTTGGACGTTCACATTGACGATGAAACACAGAAATCGCATCGGAATTAAATACAAAAGGCACAATGCCACCTTAATTACAAGAGTAGAGACTCTTCTTACATTCGGTGCTTTGAGCATTCCCTGTGAGACCAGTAATAGTTTCCGATACACCACTGCAGGTTCAATGTATTCCTTGGACTTTCACATTGACGATGAAACACAGAAATCGCATCGGAATTAAATACAAGAATCTCAATGCTGCGTAAAGTACAAGATCAGAGACTCTTCTACAGTCTGTGCCTTGAACACTCCCTGTGAGACCAGTTTTAGTTTCCGTTACACCACTGCAGGTTCAATGTATTCCTTGGACATACACATGGACGATGAAACTCTGAAATTACATCGAAATTAAATTCAAAAGGCAAAATGCCGCCTTACGTGCAAGAGGAGTGAGATTTCTTAGAGTCTGTGCTTTGATCCTTTCCTGTGAGACCAGTATTAGTTTCCGATACACCACTGCAGGTTCAATGTGTTCCTTGGACCTTCACATTGACGATGAAACACAGACATCGCATCGGAATTAAATACAAGAAGCACAATGCCGCGTAAAGTACAAGATCAGAGACTCTTCTACAGTCTGTGCCTTGAAAACTCCCTGTGAGACCAGTATTAGTTTCCGATACACCACTGCAGGATCAATGTATTCCTTGGACATACACATTGACGATGAAACACTCAAATTACATCGGAATTCAATACAAAATGCACAATGCCGAATTAAGTGCCAGAAGAGTGAGACTTCTTATTGTCTGTGTTTTGATCGTTTCCTGTGAGACCAGTATTTGTTTCCGATACACCACAGCAGGTTCAATGTATTTCTTGGACCTTCACATTGACGATGAAACACTGAAATCGCATCGGAATTAAATACAAGAAGCACAATGCCGCGTAAAGTACAAGATCAGAGACTCTTCTACAGTCTGTGCCTTGAACACTCCCTGTGTGACCAGTATTAGTTTCCGATGCACCACTGCCGGCTCAATGTATTCCTTGGACCTAAACATTGACGATGAAACACAGAAATTACATCGGAATTAAATACAAAAGGCACAATGCCGGGTTTAGTGCAAGATGAGTGAGACTTCTTAGAATCTGTGTTTTGATCCTTTAATGTGAGACCAGTTTTTGTTTCCGATACACGACTGCAGGTTCAATGTATTCCTTGGACGTTCACATTGACGATGAAACACAGAAATCGCATCGAAATTAAATACAAAAGGCACAATGCCGCCTTAATTACAAGAGTAGAGACTCTTCTTACATTCGGTGATTTGAGGATTCCCTGTTAGACCAGTAATAGTTTCCGATACACCACTGCAGGTTCAATGTATTCCTTGGACTTTCACATTGACGATGAAACACAGAAATCGCATCGGAACTAAATACAGGAAGCACAATGCTGCGTAAAGTACAAGATCAGAGACTCTTCTACAGTGTGTGCCTTGAACACTCGCTGTGAGACCAGTTTTAGTTTCCGATACACCACTGCAGGTTCAATGTATTCCTTGGACATACACATGGACGATGAAAATCTGAAATTACATCGCAATTAAATACATAAGGCACAATGCCGCCTTACGTGCAAGAGGAGTGAGATTTCTTAGAGTCTGCGTTTTGATCCTTTCCTGTGAGACCAGTATTAGTTTCCGATACACCACTGCAGGTTCAATGTATTTTTTGGACCTTCACATTGACGATGAAACACAGAAATCGCATCGGAATTAAATACAAGAAGCACAATGCCGCGTAAAGTACAAGATCAGAGGCTCTTCTACAGTCTGTGCCTTGAAAACTCCCTGTGAGACCAGTATTAGTTTATGATACACCACTGCAGGATCAATGTATTCCTTGGACATACACATTGACGATGAAACACTCAAATTACATCGGAATTAAATACAAAATGCACAATGCCGAATTAAGTGCCGGAAGAGTGAGACTTCTTATTGTCTGTGTTTTGATCGTTTCCTGTGAGATCAGTATTTGTTTCCGATACACCACTGCAGGTTCAATGTATTCCTTGGCCCTTCACATTGAAGATGAAACACATAAATCGCATCGGAATTAAATACAAAAGGCACAATGCCGCCTTAAATACAAGAATAGAGACTCCTCTTACAGTCGGTGCTTATAGCATTCCCTGTGAGACCAGTATTAGTTTCCTAAACACCACTGCAGGTTCAATGTATTCCTTGGACCTTCACATTGACGATGAACCCAGAAATCGCATCGGAATTAAATACAAAAGGCAAAATGCCGCCTTAAGTACAAGAATAGAGACTCTTCTTACAGTCGGTGCTTTGAACATTCCCTCTGAGAGCAGTAATAGTTTCCGATACACCACTGCAGGTTCAAGGTATTCCTTGGACCTTCACATTGACTATATAACACAGAAATCGCATCGGAATTAAATACAAAAGGCACAAGGCCGCCTTAAGTACAAGAATAGAGACTCTTCTTACAGTCGGTGCTTTAAGCATTCCCTGTGAGACCAGTTTTAGTTTCCGATATATCACTGCAGATTCAAAGTATTCTTTGGACCTTCACATTGACTATGAAACACTGAAATCGACACGGAATTTAATGCAAAAGACACAATGCCGCCTTAAGTACAAGAATAGATACTATTCTCACGGTCGGTGTTTTGAGCATTCCCTGTGAGACCAGTATTAGTTTCCGATACACCACTGCAGGTCCAATGTATTCCTTGGACGTTCACATTGACGATGAAACACAGAAATCGCATCGGAATTAAATACAAAAGGCACAATGCCACCTTAATTACAAGAGTAGAGACTCTTCTTACATTCGGTGCTTTGAGCATTCCCTGTGAGACCAGTAATAGTTTCCGATACACCACTGCAGGTTCAATGTATTCCTTGGACTTTCACATTGACGATGAAACACAGAAATCGCATCGGAATTAAATACAAGAATCTCAATGCTGCGTAAAGTACAAGATCAGAGACTCTTCTACAGTCTGTGCCTTGAACACTCCCTGTGAGACCAGTTTTAGTTTCCGTTACACCACTGCAGGTTCAATGTATTCCTTGGACATACACATGGACGATGAAACTCTGAAATTACATCGAAATTAAATTCAAAAGGCACAATGCCGCCTTACGTGCAAGAGGAGTGAGATTTCTTAGAGTCTGTGCTTTGATCCTTTCCTGTGAGACCAGTATTAGTTTCCGATACACCACTGCAGGTTCAATGTGTTCCTTGGACCTTCACATTGACGATGAAACACAGACATCGCATCGGAATTAAATACAAGAAGCACAATGCCGCGTAAAGTACAAGATCAGAGACTCTTCTACAGTCTGTGCCTTGAAAACTCCCTGTGAGACCAGTATTAGTTTCCGATACACCACTGCAGGATCAATGTATTCCTTGGACATACACATTGACGATGAAACACTCAAATTACATCGGAATTCAATACAAAATGCACAATGCCGAATTAAGTGCCAGAAGAGTGAGACTTCTTATTGTCTGTGTTTTGATCGTTTCCTGTGAGACCAGTATTTGTTTCCGATACACCACAGCAGGTTCAATGTATTTCTTGGACCTTCACATTGACGATGAAACACTGAAATCGCATCGGAATTAAATACAAGAAGCACAATGCCGCGTAAAGTACAAGATCAGAGACTCTTCTACAGTCTGTGCCTTGAACACTCCCTGTGTGACCAGTATTAGTTTCCGATGCACCACTGCCGGCTCAATGTATTCCTTGGACCTAAACATTGACGATGAAACACAGAAATTACATCGGAATTAAATACAAAAGGCACAATGCCGCCTTTAGTGCAAGATGAGTGAGACTTCTTAGAATCTGTGTTTTGATCCTTTAATGTGAGACCAGTTTTTGTTTCCGATACACGACTGCAGGTTCAATGTATTCCTTGGACGTTCACATTGACGATGAAACACAGAAATCGCATCGAAATTAAATACAAAAGGCACAATGCCGCCTTAATTACAAGAGTAGAGACTCTTCTTACATTCGGTGCTTTGAGCATTCCCTGTTAGACCAGTAATAGTTTCCGATACACCACTGCAGGTTCAATGTATTCCTTGGACTTTCACATTGACGATGAAACACAGAAATCGCATCGGAACTAAATACAAGAAGCACAATGCTGCGTAAAGTACAAGATCAGAGACTCTTCTACAGTCTGTGCCTTGAACACTCGCTGTGAGACCAGTTTTAGTTTCCGATACACCACTGCAGGTTCAATGTATTCCTTGGACATACACATGGACGATGAAAATCTGAAATTACATCGCAATTAAATACATAAGGCACAATGCCGCCTTACGTGCAAGAGGAGTGAGATTTCTTAGAGTCTGTGTTTTGATCCTTTCCTGTGAGACCAGTATTAGTTTCCGATACACCACTGCAGGTTCAATGTATTTTTTGGACCTTCACATTGACGATGAAACACAGAAATCGCATCGGAATTAAATACAAGAAGCACAATGCCGCGTAAAGTACAAGATCAGAGACTCTTCTACAGTCTGTGCCTTGAAAACTCCCTGTGAGACCAGTATTAGTTTCCGATACACCACTGCAGGATCAATGTATTCCTTGGACATACACATTGACGATGAAACACTCAAATTACATCGGAATTAAATACAAAATGCACAATGCCGAATTAAGTGCCGGAAGAGTGAGACTTCTTATTGTCTGTGTTTTGATTGTTTCCTGTGAGATCAGTATTTGTTTCCGATACACCACTGCAGGTTCAATGTATTCCTTGGAACTTCAAGTTGACGATGAAACACAGAAATCGCTTTGGAATTAAATACTAAAGGCACAATGCCGGCTTAAGTACAAGAATACAGACTCTTCTTACAGTCGGTGCTTTGAGCATTCCCTGTGAGACCAGTATTAGTTTACGATACACCACTGCAGGTTCAAAGTATTCCCTGGACCTTCACATTGACTATGAAACACAGAAATCGCATCCGAATTAAATACAAAAGGCACAATGCCGGCTTATGTACAAGAATAGAGACTCCTCTTACAGTTAGTGCTTTGAGCATTCTCTTTGAGGCCAGTATTAATTTCCGTTACACAACTGCAGGTTCAATGTATTCCTTGTCATACACATTGACGATAAAACACTGAAATTACATCGGAATTAAATACAAAAGGCACAATGCCGCCTTAACTGCAAGAATAGAGACTCTTCTTACAGTCGGTGCTTTGAGCATTCCCTGTGAGACCAGTATTAGTTTCCGATACACAACTGCAGGTGCAGTGTATTCCTTGGACCTTCACATTGACGATGAAACACAGAAATCGCATAGGAATTAAATACAAAAGGCACAAAGCCGCCTTAAGTACAACAATAGAGATCCTTCTTACAGTCGGAGCTTTGAGCATTCCCTATGAGACCAGTATTAGTTTCCGATACACCACTGCAGGTTCAATGTATTCCTTGGAACTTCAAGTTGACGAAGAAACACAGAAAAGGCATCGGAATTAAAAAAAAATGGCAACAATGTCGCCTTAAGTACAAGAATAGAGACTCTTCTTACAGTCGCTGCTTTGAGCATTCCCTGTGAGACCAGTATTAGTATCCGATACACCACTGCAGTTTCAATGTATTCCTTGGACCTTCACATTGACGATGAAACACAGAAATCGCATCGGAATTAAATACAAAAGGCACAATTCCGAATTAAGTACAAGAATAGAGACACTTCTAACAGTCGGTGCTTTGGGCATTCCCTCTTAGAGCAGTATTCGTTTCCGATACAACACTGCAGGTTCAAGGTATTCCTTGGACCTTCACATTGAGTATGAAACACAGAAATCGCATCGGAATTAAATACAAAAGGCACAAGGCCGCCTTAAGTACAAGAACATAGACTCTTCTTACAGCCGGTGCTTTGAGCATTCCCTGTGAGGCCAGTATTAGTTTCCGATACACCACAGCAGGTTCAGTGTATTCCTTGGACCTTCACATTGAAGATGAAACACAGAAATCGCATCGGAATTAAATACAAAAGGCACAATGCCGCCATAAGTACAAGAATAGAGACTCTTCTTACAGTCGGTGCTTTGAGCATTCCCTGTGAGACCAGTATTAGTTTCCGATACACCACTGCAGGCTCAGTGTATTCCTTGGACATACACATTGACGATGAAATACTGAAATTACATCGGAATTAAATACAAAAGGCACAATGCCGCCTTAAGTGCTAGAAGAGTGAGACTTCTTAGAGTCTGTGCCTTGATCCTTTCCTGTGAGACCAGTATTAGTTTCCGATACAACACTGCAGGTTCAATGTATTCCTTTGACCTTCACATTGACGATGAAACTCAGAAATCGCATCGCAATTAAATACAAAAGGCACAATGCCGACTTAAGTACATGAATAGAGACTCTTCTTACAGTCGGTGCTTTGAGCGTTCCCTGTGAGACCACTATTAGTTTCCGATAAACCACTGCAGGTTCAATGTATTGCTTGGAGCTTCACATTGACGATGAAACACAGAAATAGCACCGGAAATAAATACAAAAGGCACAATGCCGCCTTAAGTCCAGGAGTAGAGACCCTTCTTACAGTCGGTGCTTTGAATATTCCCTGTGAGACCAGTATTAATTTCCGATAAACCACTGCAGCTTCAATGTATTCCTTGCCATACACATTGACGATGAAACACTGAAATTACATCGGAATTAAATACAAAAGGCACAATGCCGCCTTAAGTGAAAGAATAGAGACTCTTCTTACAGTCGGTGCTTTGAGCATTTTATGATAGACCAGTAGTAGTTTCCGATACACAACTGCAGGTTCAGTGTATTTCTTGGACCTTCATATTGTCAATGAAACACAGAAATCGCATCAGAATTAAATACAAAAAAACAATGCCGCCTTAAGTACAAGTATAGAGTTTCTTGTTACAGTCGGTGTTTTGAGCATTCCCTGTGAGACCAGTATTTGTTTCCAATACACCACTGCAGATTCAATGTATTGCTTGGAGCTTCAAATTGACGATGAAACACAGAAATCGCATCGGAATTAAATACAAAAGGCACAATGCCGGCTTAAGTACAAGAATAGGGATTCTTCTTACAGTTGGTGCTTTGAGCATTCCCTGTGAGACCAGTATTAGTTTCCGATACACCACTACAGGTTCAATGTATTCCTTGGACCTCAAGTTGACGATGAAACACAGAAATCGCATCGGAATTAAATACAAAAGGCACAATGCCGGCTTAAGTACAAGAATACAGACTCTTCTTACAGTCGGTGCTTTGAGCATTCCCTGTGAGACCAGTATAAGTTTCCGAAACACCTGCAGGTTCAATGTATTCCTTGGACATACACAATGACGATGAAACACTGCAATTACATCGGAATTAAATACAAAAGAGAGAATGCCGCCTTAATGCAAGAAGAGTAAGACTTCTTAGGGTCCATACATTGATCCTTTCCTGTGAGACCAGTATTAGTTTCCGATACACCACTGCAGGTTCAATGTATTCCTTGGACCTTCACATTGAAGATGAAACACAGAAATCGCATCGGAATTAAATACAAAAGGCACAATGCCGCCTTAATTACAGGAATAGAGACTCTTCTTACAGACGGTGCTTTGAGCATTCCCTGTGAGACCGGTATTAGTTTCCGATACACCACTGCAGGTTCAATGTATTCCTTGGACCTTCACATTGACGATGAAACCCAGAAATCGCACCGGAATTAAATACAAAAGGCACAATGCCGCCTTATGTACAAGAATAGAGACACTAATTACAGTCGGTGCTTTGAGCATTCCCTGTGAGACCAGTATTAGTTTCCGATACACCACTGCAGTTCCAATGTATTCCTTGGACCTACACATTGACGATGAATCACAGATATCGCATCGGAATTAAATACAAAAGGCACAATGCCGCCTTAAGTAAAGGAGTAGAGAACCTTCTTACAGTTGGTGCTTTCAGCATTCCCTGTGAGACTAGTATTAATTTCCGATACACCACTGCAGGTTCAATGTATTCCTTGTCATACACATTGACGATGAAACACTGAAATTACATCGGAATTAAATACAAAAGGCACAATGCTGCCTAAAGTGCAAGAATAGAGACTCTTCTTACAGTCGGTGCTTTGAGCATTCCCTGTGAGAGCAGTATTAGTTTCCGATACACAACTGAAGGTTCAGTGTATTCCTTGGACCTTCACATTGACGATGAAACTCAGAAATCGCATCGGAATTTAATACAAAAGGCACAAGGCTGCCTTAAGTTCAAGAATAGAGGCACTTCTTACAGTCGGTGCTTTGAGCATTGCCTCTGAGAGCATTATTAGTTTCTGATACACCACTGCAGGTTCAATATATTCCTTGGACCTTCTCATTGACGATGAAACACAGAAATTACATAGGAATTAAATACAAAAGAAAGAATGCCGCCTTAATGCAAGAAGAGTGAGACTTCTTAGAGTCCATTCTTTAATCATTTCCTATGAGACCAGTATTAGTTTCCAATACACCACTGCAGGTTCAATGTATTACTTGGACCTTCACATTGAAGATGAAACACAGAAATCGCATCGGAATTAAATACAAATGGCACAATGCCGCCTTAATTACAAGAATAGAGACTCTTCTTACAGTCGCTGCTCTGAGCATTCCCTGTGAGACCAGTATTAGTTTCCGATACACCACTGCAGTTCCAATGTATTCCTTGGCCCTTCACATTGACGATGAATCACAGAAATCGCATCGGAATTACATACAAAAGGCACAATTCCGAATTAAGTACAAGAATAGAGACACTTCTTACAGTCGGTGCTTTGGGCATTCCCACTTAGAGCAGTATTAGTTTCCGCTACACCACTGCAGGTTCAAGGTATTCCTTGGACCTTCACATTGACTATGAAACACAGAAATCGCATAGGAATTAAATACAAAAGGCACAAGGCCGCCTTAAGTACAAGAACAGAGACTCTTCTTACAGCCGATGCTTTGAGCATTCCCTGTGAGGCCAGTATTAGTTTCCGATACACCACTGCAGGTTCAATGTATTCCTTGGACCTTCACGTTCACGATGAAACACAGAAATCGCATCGGAATTAAATACAAAAGGCACAATGCCGCCTTAAGTTCAAGAATAGAGACACTTCTTACAGTCGGTGCTTTGAGCATTGCCTCTGAGAGCATTATTAGTTTCTGATACACCACTGCAGGTTCAAGGTATTCCTTGGACCTTCACATTGACTATGACACTTAGAAATCGCATCGGATTTAAATACAAAAGGCACAATGCCGCCTTAAGTCCAGGAGTAGAGACCATTCTTACAGTCGGTCCTTTGAATATTCCCTGTGAGACCAGTATTAACTTCCGATGCACCACTGCAGTTTCAATGTATTCCTTGCCATACACATTGACGATGAAACACTGAAATTACATCGCAATTAAATACAAAAGGCACAATGCCGCCTTAAGTGCAAGAATAGAGACTCTTCTTGCAGTCGGTGCTTTGAGCATTCCCTGTGAGACCAGTATTAATTTCCGATTCACAACTGCAGGTTCAGTGTATTCCTTGGACCTTCATAGTGTCAATGAAACACAGAAATCGCAATGGAATTAAATACAAAAACACAATGTCGCCTTAAGTACAAGAATAGAGATTCTTGTTACAGTCGGTGCTTTGAGCATTCCCTGTGAGACCTGTATTTGTTTCCGATACACCACTGCAGGTTCAATGTATTCCTTGGACCTTCACATTGACGATGAAACACAGAAATCGCGTCGGAATAAAATACAAAAGGCACAATGCCGACTGAAGTACAAGAATAGAGACTCTTTTTACTGTCGGTGCTTTGAGCGTTCCCTGTGAGACCAGTATTAGTTTCCGACACACCACTGCAGGTTCAATGTATTGGTTGGAGCTTCAAATTGACGATGAAACACAGAAATCGCATCGGAATTATATACAAAAGGCACAATGCCGCCTTAAGTAAAGGAGTAGAAAACCTTCTTACAGTTGGTGCTTTGAGCATTCCCTGTGAGACTAGTATTAATTTCCGATACACCACTGCAGGTTCAATGTATTCCTTGTCATACACATTGACGATGAAACACTGAAATTACATCGGAATTAAATACAAAAGGCACAATGCTGCCTAAAGTGCAAGAATAGAGACTCTTCTTACAGTCGGTGCTTTGAGCATTCCCTGTGAGACCAGTATTAGTTTCCGATACACAACTGAAGGTTCAGTGTATTCCTTGGACCTTCACATTGACGATGAAACTCAGAAATCGCATCGGAATTAAATACAAAAGGCACAATGCCGCCTAAAGTACAAGAATAGGGATTCTTCTTACAGTTGGTGCTTTGAGCATTCCCTGTGAGACCAGTATTAGTTTCCGATACACCACTGCAGGTTCAATGTATTCCTTGGAACTTCAAGTTGACGATGAAACACAGAAATCGCATCGGTATTAAATACAAAAGGCACAATGCCGGCTTAAGTACAAGAATACAGACTCTTCTTACAGTCGGTGCTTTGAGCATTCCCTGTGAGCCGAGTATTAGTTTCCGATACACCACTGCAGGTTTAATGTATTCCTTGGACATACACAATGACGATGAAACACTGAAATTACATCAGAATTAAATACAAAAGGCACAATGCCGCCTTCATTACAAGAATAGAGACTCTTCTTACATTCGGTGCTTTGAGCATTCCCTGTGAGACCAGTATTAGTTTCCGATACACCACTGCAGGTTCAATGTATTCCTTGGAAATTCACATTGACGATGAAACCCAGAAATCGCATCGGAATTAAATACAAAAGGCACAATGCCGCCTTATGTACAAGAACAGATACACTTCTTACAGTCGGTGCTTTGAGCATTCCCTCTGACAGTAGTATTAGTTTCCGATACACCACTGCAGGTTCAAGGTATTCCTTGGACCTTCACATTGACTACGAAACACAGAAATCGAATCGGAATTAAATACAAAAGGCACAAGGCCCCCTTAAGTACAAGAATAGAGACTCTTCTTACAGTCGGTGCTTTAACCATTCCCTGTGAGACCAGTATTAGTTTTCGATACACCACTCCAGGTTCAAAGTATTCCTTGGACCTTCACATTGACTATGAAACACAGAAATCGACGCGGAATTAAATGCAAAAGGCACAATGCCGCCTAAAGTACATGAATAGAGACTCTTCTTACAGTCGGCGTTTTGAACGTTCCCAGTGAGACCAGTATTAGTTTCCGATACGCCACTGCAGGTTCAATGTATTCCTTGGACCTTCACATTGACGATGAAACACAGAAATCGCATCGGAATTAAATACAAGAGGCACAATGCCGCCTTCATTACAAGAATAGAGACTCTTCTTACATTCGGTGCTTTGAGCATTCCCTGTGAGACCAGTAATAGTTTCCGATACACCACTGCAGGTTCAATGTATTCCTTGGACCTTCACACTGACGATGAAACACAGAAATCGCATCGGAATTAAATACAAAAGGCATATTGCCGCCTTAAGTACAACAATAGAGACACTTCTTACAGTCGTTGCTTTGAGCATTCCCTCTGAGAGCAGTATTAGTTTCCGATACACCACTTCAGGTTCAAGGTATTCCTTGGACCTTCACATTGACTATGAAACACAGAAATCGCATCGGAATTAAATACAAAAGGCACAATGCCGGCTTAAGTACAAGAATAGAGACTCTTCTTACAGTTAGTGTTTTGAGCATTCACTGTGAGACCAGTATTACTTTCCGATACACCACCGTAGGTTCAATGTATTCCTTGGACTTTCACATTGACAGTGAAACACAGAAATCGCATCGGAATTAAATACAAGAAGCACAATGCTGCTTAAAGTACAATATCAGAGACTCTTTTACAGTCTGTGCCTTGAACACTCCCTGTGAGACCAGTATTAGTTTCCGATACACCACTGCAGGTTCAATGTATTCCTTGGACATACACATTGACGATGAAACTCTGAAATTACATCGAAATGAAACACAAAGGGCACAATGCCGCCTTAAGTGCAAGAAGATTGAGACTTCTTAGAGTCTGTGCTTTGATCCTTTCCTGTGAGACCAGTATTAGTTTCTGAATCACCACTGTAGGTTCAATGTATTCCTTGGACATACACATTGACGATGAAACACTCAAATTACATCCTAATTAAATACAAAAGGCACAATGCCGAATTAAGTGCCAGAAGAGTGAGACTTCTTAGTGTCTGTGTTTTCATCGTTTCCTGTGAGACCAGTATTAGTTTCCGATACACCTCTGCAGGTTCAATGTATTTCTTGGACCTTCAAATTGACGATGAAACACAGAAATCGCATTGGAATTAAATACAAGAAGCACAATGCTGCGTAAAGTACAAGATTAAAGACTCTTCTACAGTCTGTGCCTTGAACACTCCCTGCGTGACCAGTATTAGTTTCCGATGCACCACTGCAGGCTCAATGTATACCTTGGTCCTAAACATTGACGAAGAAACATAGAAATTACATCGGAATTAAATACAAAAGGCACAATGCCGCCATTAGTGCAAGATGAGTGAGACTTCTTAGAATCTGCGCTTTGATCCATTAATGTGAGACCAGCATTAGTTTCCGATACACGACTGCAGGTTCAAAGAATTCCTTGGACCTTGACATTGACTATGAAACACAGAAATCGCATCGGAATTAATTACAAAAGGCACAATTCCGGCTTAAGTACAAGAATAGAGACTCTTCTTACAGTTAGAGCTTTGAGCATTCCCTGTGAGGCCAGTATTAATTTCCGATACACCACTGCAGGTTCAATGTATTCCTTGTCATACACATTGACGATCAAACACTGAAATTACATAGGAAGGAAATACAAAAAACAGAATGCCGCCTTAATGCAAGAAGAGTGAGACTTCTTAGAGTCCATTCTCTGATCCTTTTCTGTGAGACCAGTATTATTTTCCAATACACCACTGCAGGTTCAAAGTATTCCTTGGACCTTCACATTGAAGATGAAACGCAGAAATCGCATCGGAATTAAATACAAATGGCACAATGCCGCCTTAATTACAAGAATAGAGACACTTCTTACAGTCGCTGCTTTGAGCATTCCCTGTGAGACCTGTATTAGTTTCCGATACACCACTGGAGTTTCAATGTATTCCTTGGACCTTCACATTGACGATGAAACACAGAAATCGCATCGGAATTAAATACAAAAGGCACAAGGCCGCCTTGAGTACAAGAACAGAGACTCTTCTTACAGTCGGTGCTTTGAGCATTCCCTGTGAGGCCAGTATTAGTTTCCGATACACCACTGCAGGTTCAAAGTTATTCTTGGACATTCACATTGACTATGAAACACAGAAATCGCATCGGAATTAAATGCAAAAGGCACAATGCCACCTTAAGTACAAGAATAGAGACTCTTCTTACAGTCGGTGTTTTGAGCATTCCCTGTGGGACCAGTATTAGTTTCCGATACACCACTGCAGGTTCAATGTATTCCTTGGACCTTCACATTGACGATGAAACACAGAAATCGCATCGGAATTAAATACAAAAGGCACAATGCCGGCTTAAGTAGAAGAATAGAGACTCTTATTACAGTTAGTGCTTTGAGCATTCCCTGTGAGACCGGCATTAGTATCCGATACACCACTGCAGGTTCAAAGTATTCCTTGGAACTTCACATTGACTATGGGTCACAGAAATCGCATCGCAATTAAATACAAAAGGCACAAGGCCGCCTTAAGTACAAGAACAGAGAATCTTCTTACAGTCGGTGTTTTGAGCATTCCCTGTGATAGCAGTATTAGTTTCCGACACACCACTGCAGGTTCAATGTATTCCTTGGACCTTCACATTGACGATGAAACACAGAAATCGCATCGGAATTAAATACAAAAGGCACAATGCCGCCTTAAGTACAAGAATAGAGACTCTTCTTACAGTCGGGCTTTGAGCATTCCCTGTGAGACCAGTATTAGTTTCCGATACACCACTGCAGGTTCAATGTATTCCTTGGACATACACATTGACGATGAAATACTGAAATTACATCGGAATTAAATACAATAGGCACAATGCCGCCTTAAGTGCTAGAAGAGTGAGACTTCTTAGAGTCTGAACTTGATCCTTTCCTGTGAGACCAGTATTAGTTTCCGATACACCACTGCAGGTTCAATTGTAACCTCCCCACCGTAATTTTAAAAGAAATAAAAGACAATACTTAACAGAAATGGGAGCCGAGTGTAACCTCCCCACAAAAATTTGAAAGAAAGAAATATGACAATATTTAATTATGAATGCTAATGGACATTGCTCTAAGCGTAACCTGCCCACAATCAAATGTACTGACAATGGCAACAAAAATGTGAAATTCGCAATCTGACTCGAATGTAAATCCTTCAAAAAAAATTAAAGTCCATTCAGTGATAAGGAAATTCAATTAAACCGAAACATCGGTCTTTGGCCCTGTGCAAAAATCAAAATTAAATTCTTACCTCATTGCAACACCTACTCAAATTTCTGCTCTTGTTGTTGTGCACCGCTTGGAGGAACTGCATTGCAAATAATAATATTCCTTTTTTCTGTAATTTTACTGAAAATTTTCTTTAAAAGAAGTGGAATGAAATGGGAAGTGCAACGAAATCTTTAGTTCAATAAAAAATAAAATTTTGAAAAATGCTTTTGAAATTAAAAATTATTATTGGGGCACTTTTTGGAGAATAATTACAATAAACAAATTTTTACATTATCTAATGATTATATTAATTAACAGTATACCTTATTCACCATCTTGACCAGTGTTGTCGACCGCTCTCCATGACGACTATTGGCGTACCGCACTGCACGACTACTACTAGAGTACTGCACTCAACTAGACAGAGCTACAGACTCGCAACGACTAACTGACAGACTGAGAACCGCTCGCAACACTCGCGCGGTCAAGCGCATACTCTCTGGTCACAGATGCTACAATGCCTCGCCATCGCTGCTATGTTACATACGTGTTTCATAACCCTCCACTGGGGGGGCAAAAATTTGGCAGCGATGGTGAGTCATTTGGACTTGCCAAGCGCGGCAAAACTTTTCTTTAATTAACAAAATCCTACAACTTACAGAATATTTAAATGTTGTGCACACGCACTAAGTACAAAATATATCAGACAAAGGCAAAATGTGAATACAAAACATAGTAGCAAATCAGAAAAATGTATATACAAATTTTTTGACAGATAACAAAGTGCACAGGCACTGAAAAAATTCTTTAGCATATTCAGAACAAATAAACAGACTGGCTAAAAATATTATGTTGAAAAGTGACATGAGTGCACATGCACTGCAGTTGAGAACATATCAGTAATTGATGAAATGTATGTACAATTAATAACAAATGATATAAGTGCATACGCATTGAAGTATTGAATATACAGAATGAGTACAATCATATTGAAAAATGAGAAAAATGCACAGGCACTGAAGTTCAATAGAAAACAGATTAACGCTTAACATAAGTGCACATGCACTGTAGTTCAGAACATATCATTAAAATAAAAATGTATATACACTATAAAAGACAAGAATGTACGTACGTATACTGTATACTGTACTTCAGAACAAATCGAAAAATGTCTTTAGCATTTTCGCAATAAATAAACATAATGACAAAACATCATGTCCAAAGTGCACACGCACTGAAAAAATGTCTTTAGCATTTTCACAACAAATAAACATAATGGCAAAACATCATGTCGACCAGTGACATAAGTGTACTCGCACTGGAGTTCAGCGAATCGAAAAAAAATGTATAACCTAGGAACAGAAATGATTTTCATTATGTGACAAGAATTAGGATAGGAAAGGGAAGGATTGCATCATGGTTGTAGCACTTTAGATTGCACACAGCTGTTCTGAAAGTCCATATCTTTCCACAGAAGTACAACACCAAGTGACACAACTTGAAGTTCTTTTCCCATCAGAATTTATCAGTGTAGCCAAGACACTGAACTGTCGTAGTAATGTTCCATGTTTTCATTTTGGCAGTACATTAGGTACACCAAACAGTGGGATCATAATAACGTCTTCGTTGCTCACGGTGGTGGACAGCATGTCGTGTCAACACCACGCTCTTACAAGGCACACCAACGTAGAATTAGTGCAAAAACCAAATATAGTGCTCCATGATCACTAGGATAAACAGGACAAATGGACATTGCAGTAATTTAGGGTAGTCAGCTTATGAGGTGAAGGACATCAAGTCACATAATATTGACAGTTACAGACTTAATTAGCAGTTTGTGGCATTCATAGCCCAGTTATTGAACATTTCTGTACCAAGTATGTAGTATTACAGAAAAATGTTCATTAATTGTTTTACATAGAATCAGTAGCCTTCTTTTCCTGGTTACAAAGCATTATGAAATAATCGCATTCTTTTTTGTCACAGAGTATAATTAAGAATCATTAACCTTCTCCTAATTACAGTTAATTAATCATTTGTCATTAATTAATCATTTGTCGTTAATTAATCATTTGTCTAATTACAGTTAATTAGTCATCTGTCGTTAACTAATCATTTGTCTAATTACAGTTAATTAATTAATCATTTGTCATTCCAATATAGTAAGAATTATTAGCCTTAATTAATTACAAAGCATTATTAAACAGTACCATAGTTAATTACAAAGCATTATTAAACAGTACCATAGTTAATTAATTACGTGTCATTACAATCTATTAAGAAGCACTAGCTGGCATCATGGGTAATCGTATTACAATAAACAGTGGCGGTCCTTGGCCAGTTACAAAGTATATTTAGTATGACAGAATAATGTTCATCAGAAGCCTTAATTGAAAAGGAGAGTCAATTATTGGCCTAGCATTAACATAATACATTGAGTGATACAAATTATTGGCACTCATTGGCCATTAACCAAAACATGAAAACTCAACATGGGAAAAAAAGGGCTAATTAATGGCATAATTAATAACAATTCTTCAAGTGACATTAATTATTGGCACTCAGTGGCCAGCAAGTATTGAATAGAATCATCATTCAGTATTATTCAGATTATTACGAAGTCATTATTAAAAATCAGTTAATTACAGTCAAATCATTAAAAATCACAGGCATTATAAGTAGTATCATTACAATAAACAGTGTTCCTCCTTCAGTAGTATTCAGATCATTACAAAGTCATTATTAAAATCAGTTAATTACAGTCAAATCATTAATAATCACAGGCATTATTAGTAGTATCATTACAATAAACAGTGGCAGTTATTAGCTAGTGACAAAGCATTATTTTGAATATAGTCTCATTAAGAGGTCATTACTCAAGTGACATGCTATTCAGAGTTGATCAGTATTATTCAGAATTGTCATAAACTAGTGACATTATGTGCGACTGGTAATACATTTTTTTGGTAGCAATGCATTGCGTTGGGATCGATAATTAATTGCTGAAACATAACACTATTTGCTTTTGACCTATTGCAGCAAATGAGGATAGGTAACGTCATTCGTCATGAGTCAGCTGTAGCAAGATTATGTAACAAGGCAGTACAGGTGATCACATTTATAAACGATAGACACAAATGGGTAAAAATATAAAAATGCAAGTACTAGAACAGGTATAATAAGTAACAGGTTTAGTAAGTATCATGAAAAACTTCTCCTGGAAAAATTACAAAATGGATTATTGACCTGAAAGAAGAAACGCACACTATGCTGAAAAGTAGTGAACTTCGAATTAACAGGTAGCGAAATGTGTATAAAAATGTGTTTCATAGCTGTCCTTTCCAAAACTTTCCGTCATCCTACTATGCAATATTACACCTGCTGTCAAAGCAAACTGCAACAAATACTTAAATAACTACATAACATAAATACATAACTTCAACATTATCCTCATCTGTAAAGAAAACTTCATTATCCATATCATCATAACTTCACTATTATCATCATCTGTAAAGAAAAACTTCATTATTCATAACATCATATCCTTCATCATTATTCATCAGTATTCATTATCATCTGCAAAAAATCACTTCATTACTCATTATACAATTATTCCTTATCTCTAGCATATTTCATCACTAAAACTAAGATGTGTAGTTCAGTCTGACAGCCTGCATCAATCACCTTGTAATCTGAAAGAAAAAATTAGTTAAGACTGCTATTCTGTGATGAGTACAGTATAGTCTTGTTAATGCTTGTTAATCCTGATCCATTTACTCTTCCTCATAAAGTTATTGCATCTCCTTTCGTTTATCCCGTAGGTGAAATTCCCATTTCTGTTGAATTTATTTCTTACATGCATCATTTCTTTCTGAAATTGATGAGCAGAGATTAATGTCTTGCATTTAAATCATATACCCACTAAATAATGACTGGTTTATGGTGACACAATTAACCATACAGCATAACATGACAGAAAACGTAATATGTTAAAGACGTTGACAGTGTTCAGATGCAAAAATGTACACAGAATAATACAATGCAGTAGCAAAAAAAAAAAAAAATGTAAAACAGTCACGATGTTGAGATGTCATAGGGCAAAAAAAATGTCAAAGTCGACTGTTGTGTGTTATATCTTAACTATTTCACAATACATACAAACAAAACTGGAGTACAATCATATACACAAAAAAAGTGGAAAATGTGCACGGTCTGATGTGTAACGACAAGAAAAGCGACCTGCTAACCTTACCTTGCCGGGCACTTGCCAAGAAAAAATACGATAATCATCAGTAATTAGTCACGTGAAATAATTGCATTAGTAAATGGCATCATAGTGTGTTGAATCATACAGTGGTTTCACTCATTAAACGGTTTAATGTTTGAGATATGGTGATTGCCTTTCGATTTTCTAGTTCTCAAAGTTTCGACGTGTACAACATTGGGGTGAGGGATGCTGCGAATCCGATACGGACCTGCGTATAGAAGTTCAAATTTACTGCACTTACCTTTTAATTTACTGGATAAATAGTGTGTACGTACTAGTATCTTCTGTCCAACGTGAAAGTCGCGGCGTGTACAAACCTGTTTTTGCTGTCTTCTCCGGCGCTCTGCGGCACGTTTGATGTTGTTCAGCGCAATGTCAATTATTTCGTGGTGTCGTAATCGACGAGATGTAGGAAATGTTATTAACTCTTTAATTTTGTTAGGTGGTTCAGCATTTTTCAGTATAACAGACGGAGATAGCATAGTGGATTCATTTGGTATGGAATTAATTACATCTTGGAATGAGAGTATGTGTGTATCCCAATCAATATGTCTTTTGTGGCAGTATATTCTACACAGTTTACCAATTTCTTTCATTAACCTTTCACAGGGGTTCGAAGAAGCGTGGTACTTGGATATATAGATCGGAGAAATGTTTCTAGCTCGTAACATACGTGTCCATACGCCACATCGAAATTGTGATCCATTATCAGAAATTACTTTCATTACATGCCCTACATGAGATAGAAAATGTTTTACAAATGCTTTCGAAACAGTTTTAGCAGTAGCTTTGCGTAATGGAGTGAAAGTAACAAATTTTGAAGTGAGCTCAACAGCGACAAAGATGTAGCAAAAACCTCTGTTAGTTCTCGGAATCGGACCAAAAATATCTACTGCGGCCATATGTCTTAATTTAACAGGTATAATGGGATATAAAGGAGGAATATGTGAAGTGGTGTCTGATTTAGCTTTCTGGCAAATTTTACAAGACGCTAAAACTCGTCGTATACGTTTCTCCATGTTGGCAAAATAACAGTTCTGTCTCAGTATAAGAAAACATTTTCGTGCTCCGTAATGTGCGTAGCTTAAATGAGTGTACCAAATTAATTTGTTGACCAGTTCGTCAGGAATGCATAATAACCAATTGTTGCTGTCAGGACGAGAGCGGCGAAACAGAACGTCATTGCGTACAGTGTAATGGTTTCTAATCGTAACATTTTTTCTATCTTGCCAAAGGTGTTTAATTTCTTTCCACACATTGTCTTTATTTTGTTCTTGTGCTATGTCCTGTAATGACGATGAAATAAAATTTTCAAAAGCAACTTGCTGAATGTACATGACACTGAAATTTGTTTTGCAGAAGTTGGTTGCTACGTCTTGCTGATTGTTGCCAAGAGAACGCGATAGTGCGTCTGCTATAACATTTTGTGTGCCGGGAATGTGAACTATTGTAAAATTAAATTCTTGTAAATAAAGTTTCCATCTGCTTAATCTGTCGTGAGTAAATTTAGCTGAAAGCAAAAATTGTATAGCTCTATGGTCTGTGTAAACGGTGGTATGTCTGCCATAAAGAAAGTGCCGAAATCTCGTAAAAGCCCATACAACACATAATGTTTCCAGTTCTGTAACGGAATAATTTCGTTCAGCAGGTGACAAAATGCGGCTTGCAAATGCGATGTTTTTAATTACTGTAGAGCCATCTTCTTCTATTTCCTGAAAAATGTGTACGCCTAAAGCGGTGTTGGAACTGTCGGTGGCAATGGAAAAATTTCTGGTAAGATCTGGGTGCGATAATAGTGGAGCATTCAACAAAGCATGTTTCAAATAACATTCTCGTGAGCAAAATTCTGCGTGTCAAAAGTAATGTTTGCGTTACTGTAATATGCAATCTGTGCTGTATCTGGTTAAAATCTATCGTACGTGTTATTATTTACGGGAGAATGTTGTGGCATATCCACTATATGAACTGTTCTGTTATTTCTTATTGACGTGTTACGCTATAGATGACACCTATTGTCTGTTTCATTCGTGATAATACGTTGTTGCTAATGTTCTTGCTGCTCATAATATCGACTGTTATTAAATGTACGCTGAAAATTGTGCTCGTTATTTTTACGTCTGTCAAGATAGTAATTTCTATACGGCGTATTGCTATGCGAGTTGAAATAGTGTGTTGTCTGTACGTAGTTATTTCTTTGCTGCCATGCGTTACCATTTGTTGGAGCTGGGACTATACGTGCACGCGGCGAAACATTAAAGCCTGGTTGACCTTGTAGACTGCATTGTTGGTTAGGTATGCTAAGCGGCTGACTTTCATGCTGTTGTGGTGGAAAACGTCTATTGTTACCAAAAAATGCGTTTGCTGTTAATTTTACACATACTGATGATTACGATTTTATCTGTAATTAAAATTACGCTGGTTTTGGAGTGCCTAAAGAATGTTGTCACTTTCAGTAAAAATTTGTCACATCGGGTTTTCATTACTCGTTTCTTAATACTACGTAGAGCAATAGTTAAAGAGCAGTTTTGATAGATATAAAGGATAGTAGAAGAAAAGGCAGCAGTGCAGAAAACTAAAGATGAAATAGCACTACTACAGCTCGGGGCCCTATGCTCGCTACGGCACATATTCATTAAAGCGTAATGAATCCCCTGAGGTCATTTACGCACTGCAAATAAATTTCAGCTTTTGTGTTACAGGCAATAGCGGTAAAATTTCAAAGGCAAATTGTTGTATTCGTGCTAATTCAAATTTCTTCATTACAGGCAATGCTGTTGTAAATACAAAAATAAATTGTCGCATCTGGTTCAAAGCTAGCTTCTGCATTACAGATAATAGCGGTGAAAGTACAAAAATAAATTGTCGTATACAGTGCAAATCGTGTATCTGTGCTCTGTCATTATTAAATTCCTTACATTTTCTTACAAATGCAAACTGCTTATTATCAACTTTTTCGTCACTGAATTTGAGAACACGTTCGGGTTTGTGTGACAATTTGTTTGTCTGTGTCATTTCGTACTTCAAGTTACGTAGCTTTTCAGATTTTAAGTCGCGTGGCTTTTCGGGTTTTACGTCTCGTAGTCTCTGTAAATTGTTCACATTATACACGCTGCGTGAGTCAGACAAATGTTCGCAAAGTGGCGTCTGTTGTGGCATGTTATTAACTGAAATGTTTTTCATCTCTGTTACTTCTTGTTGTAAATTTGATAACTTCCTACGTAACGTGTTGTTAGATGAATCGATCTCATTAATTGTCTGCTGTAAATTTTGAAAATCAGGTGTTTGGATAAATGAAACAGGTGCAGTATCGTCTGATTTATTGTCATTAGTATTTTCGATAACATCAATACGACTGGCCAATTCATCATATTTTTCAGTCAGTATTTTAACCTGATCATCGGTTTTAGAATCAGACGCATTAATCTGTTTTTGCAACTTGCGCGTAGTTTCGCTCAGTTTTTTAACATCAGCTTTGATAACATCACAATCCTGTGTTAGATCTAATTGTTCGAATCTATCTGTCACTGTTTGAATATTTACTGTGTGTGTATCTGTTTTTGATTTAAGGTCAGAAATTTCATCCCGTAATCCCGCGTTCAATTGTTCTATGGTATTAATTTTGTCGGACACTGTAGTAATATTATTGTCTACATACGTCTTCGCTTTCGCGAATATTTTACGTTTGTCCTCTTGTCTTTGTGCAGTGATTGTTTCCATGACTTGTCGTTTTACTTTGTTTTGATCTTGAATAAATCTGCGGAAACGCGTATCACTGTTCTGTATGTGCTGATTAAAGCGCTCGTTAATCTGAGTGTTTTGCTGTTCGAATTTCGCGTCTATCTTTGCGTCCACTGTGCGCGAAAGTTCTACCGTCATTGCTCTAAACTCGTCCCGTAATTGTGCAGCTTTTTCAGAGCATTGTTTAGCGACTCCGCTAATTTCGTCTCTGAGTGTTTCTGTTGCGGCTGTTTGCATTTCCCTTAATTCTTGTGCAACAGACTTAATTTCTTCGCTATTTTTTTGAGAACAAGCCTCAATTTCCACGCGCAACTGTTCCTTAGTGTCATGGCACTGCGCGGCAACGTCTCTAATTTGTTCACTAAGCTGTCTGTTCTGTTCCCTAAGTTGTTTGAAATTTTCACTCTGTTGTCGGACCTGTTCACTAAGTTTGTCTTGATTTTTGTCATTATTGTCAAGTTTTTCATTTAAGTGTTTGTTATCTTCCCTAAGTTGTTTGAAATTTTCGTCATTTTTATTAAATTTTTCATTAAACTGTTCGAAATTTTGCCGCAAAAATGCCATAATTAGATCCGATTCAAGATTAGCATTTCTATTCTCTGTGCTGTTCAATAGTGGATCTGGAACTTTCTCGCTTACTGTAACCATTTGGTTATTCTGAGATTTAGAAAAAAGTTTGTCAGTCGGATGTACACTGTCAGACATTATTTCGGAATTAAATAAATCCATCGTACTTTGAGTATCCTGTTCATTTTCATTAGACAAATTTGTCTGTACATTACTTGAGTTTCCCGAATCGGGTGTGTTAAGCTGGGCAGCGCTCATTACAATAGAGCGTTCTGCGTCATCAATTGTCGTCAAGTTAACAGACGAGACAATTGAGTTCGTTTGTTCATCATTAAGGTGAAAGTCATCATTAGTGGTTGGAATGCACTGATTGTTAGTGAACGCAGGATTGTCATCATTACACTGCGTGTCGCATGTCCTATCGGCAAAGTTGTTTGGGTCGGTAATTTCATTCATAATACCTCGCGATACACTATTCACAGTCTTTCGCGGCATTTTAACAATAGTCAAAATTATTCACAAAATAAATAAGCACAATGCAAAAACAACACACAAATACAACAAAGCAACAAATTGCCGTTGACCTGTAGAAAGAAAGTCACAATATTATTAAAAGCGTTGCGCTAAATCCTAATTATATCTAAGCAAATAAGAGCAGATATCTGACTGTTGTTCAAAAGACTCTCAACGAAATACGATCCTGGCCTGGGTGTCGCCAAGTGTAACCTCCCCACCGTAATTTTAAAAGAAATAAAAGACAATACTTAACAGAAATGGGAGCCGAGTGTAACCTCCCCACAAAAATTTGAAAGAAAGAAATATGACAATATTTAATTATGAATGCTAATGGACATTGCTCTAAGCGTAACCTGCCCACAATCAAATGTACTGACAATGGCAACAAAAATGTGAAATTCGCAATCTGACTCGAATGTAAATCCTTCAAAAAAAATTAAAGTCCATTCAGTGATAAGGAAATTCAATTAAACCGAAACATCGGTCTTTGGCCCTGTGCAAAAATCAAAATTAAATTCTTACCTCATTGCAACACCTAGTCAAATTTCTGCTCTTGTTGTTGTGCACCGCTTGGAGGAACTGCATTGCAAATAATAATATTCCTTTTTTCTGTAATTTTACTGAAAATTTTCTTTAAAAGAAGTGGAATGAAATGGGAAGTGCAACGAAATCTTTAGTTCAATAAAAAATAAAATTTTGAAAAAATGCTTTTGAAATTAAAAATTATTATTGGGGCACTTATTGGAGAATAATTACAATAAACAAATTTTTACATTATCTAATGATTATATTAATTAACAGTATACCTTATTCACCATCTTGACCAGTGTTGTCGACCGCTCTCCATGACGACTATTGGCGTACTGCACTGCACGACTACTACTAGAGTACTGCACTCAACTAGACAGAGCTACAGACTCGCAACGACTAACTGACAGACTGAGAACCGCTCGCAACACTCGCGCGGTCAAGCGCATACACTCTGGTCACAGATGCTACAATGCCTCGCCATCGCTGCTATGTTACATACGTGCTTCACAATGTATTCCTTGGACCTTCACATTGACGATGAAACACAGAAATCGCATCGGAATTAAATACAAAAGGCACAATGCCGCCTTAATTACAAGACTAGAGACTCTTCTTACAGTCGGTGCTTTGGGCATTCCCTGTGAGTCCAGTAATAGTTTCCGATACACCACTGCAGGTTCAATGTATTCCTTGGACTTTCACGTTCACGATGAAACACAGAAATCGCATCGGAATTAAATGCAAAAGGCACAATGCCGCCTTAAGTACAAGAATAGAGACACTTCTTACAGTCGGTGCTTTGAGCATTGCCTCTGAGAGCAGTATTAGTTGCCGATACACCACTGCAGGTTAAAGATATTCCTTGGACCATCACATTGACTATAAAAAAACACAGAAATCGCATCGGAATTAAATACAAGAAGCACAATGCCGCTTAAAGTACAAGATCAGAGACTCTTTTACAGTCTGTGCCTTGAACACTCCCTGTGAGACCAGTATTAGTTTCCGATACACCACTCCAGGTTCAAATTATTCCTTGCACCTTCACACTGACTATGAAACACAGAAATCGCATCGGAATTAAATACAAAAGACACAATGCCGCCTTAAGTACAAGGATAGAGACACTTCTTACAAGCGGTGCTTTGAGCATTCCCTCCGAGACTAGTATTAGTTTCCGATACACCACCGCAGGTTCAAGGTATTCCTAGGACCTTCACATTGACTATGAAACACAGGTATTGCATCGGAATTAAATACAAAAGGCACAAGGCCGCCTTAAGTACAAGAATAGAGACACTTCTTACAGTCGGTGCTTTGAGCATTCCCTCTGAGAGCAGTATTAGTTTCCGATACACCACTGCAGGTTCAATGTATTCCTTGGACATACACATTGACGATGAAACACTGAAATTACATCGAAATTAAATACAAAAGGCACAATGCCGCCTTAAGTGCAAGAAGAGTGAGACTTCTTAGGGTCTGTGCTTTGATCCTTTCCTGTGAGACCATTATTAGTTTCCGATTCACCACTGTGGGTTCAATGTATCCCTTGGACATACACATTGACGATGTAACACAGAAATTACATCGGAATTAAATACAAAAGGCACGTTGCCGCCTTAAGTGCAAGAAGAGTGAGACTTCTTAGAGTCTGTGCTTTGATCCTTTCCAGTGAAACCAGTATTAGTTTCCAATACACCACTGCAGGTTCAAGTAATTCCTTGGATACACACATTGACAATCAAACACTGAAATTACATCGGAATTAAATACAAAAGGCACAATTCCGTCTTAAGTACAATAATAGTGACTCTTCTTACAGTCTGTGATTTGAGCATTCCCTGTGAGATAAGTATTAGATACCTAAGCACTAATGCAGGATTAATGTATCCCTTGGAACCACACATTGACGATGAAACACAGAAAATTCATTTTAATTAAATACAAAAGGCACGATGCCGCCTTAAGTGCAAGAAGAGTGAGACCTCTTAGAGTCTGTGCTTTGATCCTTTCCAGTGAAACCAGTATTAGTTTCCAATACACCACTGCAGGTCCAAGTAATTCCTTGGTTACACACATTGACAATCAAACACTGAAATTACATCGGAATTAAATACAAAAGGCACAATGCCGCCATAAGTGCAAGAAGAGTGAGACTTCTTAGTCTGTTCTTTGATCCTTTCCTGTGAGACCAGTATTAGTTTCCGATACACCACTGCAGGTTCAATGTATTCCTTGGAGCTTCACATTGACGATGAAACACAGAAATCGCATCGGAATTAAATATAAGAAGCACAATGCCGCGTAAAGTACAAGATCAGAGACTCTTCTACAGTCTGTGCCTTGAACACTCCCTGTGAGACCAGTATTAGTTTCCGATACACCACTGCAGGTTCAATGTATTCCTTGATCATACACATTAACGATGAAACACTCAAATTACATCGGAATTAAATACAAAAGGCACAATGCCGCCATCAGTGCAAGAAGAGTGAGACTTCTTAGTGTCTGTGCTTTGATCCTTTCCTGTGAGACCAGTATTAGTTTCCGATACACCACTGCAGGTTCAATGTATTCCTTGGACCTTCACATTGACGATGAAACACAGAAATCGCGTCGGAATGAAATACAAAAGGCACAATGCCGAAAGAAGTACAAGAATAGAGACTCTTTTTACTGTCGGTGCTTTGAGCGTTCCCTGTGAGACCAGTATTAGTTTCCGATACACCACTGCAGGTTCAATGTATTGCTTGGAGCTTCAAATTGACGATGAAACACAGAAATCGCATCGGAATTATATACAAAAGGCACAATGCCGCATTAAGTAAAGGAGTAGAGAACCTACTTACAGTTGGTGCTTTGAGCATTCCCTGTGAGACCAGTATTAATTTCCGATACACCACTGCAGGTTCAATGTATTCCTTGTCATACACATTGACGATGAAACACTGAAATTACATCGGAATTAAATACAAAAGGCACAATGCCGCCCAAAGTGCAAGAATAGAGACTCTTCTTTCAGTCGGTGCTTTGAGCATTCCCTGTGAGACCAGTATTAGTTTCCGATTCACAACTGAAGGTTCAGTGTAATCCTTGGACCTTCACATTGACGATGAAACTCAGAAATCGCATCGGAATTAAATACAAAAGGCACAATGCCGCCTTATGTACAAGAACAGAGACACTTCTTACAGTCGGTGCTTTGAGCATTCCCTCTGAGAGCAGTATTAGTTTCCGATACACCACTGCAGGTTCAAAGTTATTCTTGGACATTCACATTGACTATGAAACACAGAAATCGCATCGGAATTAAATGCAAAAGGCACAATGCCGCCTTAAGTACAAGAATAGAGACTTTTCTTACAGTCGGTGTTTTGAACGTTCCCTGTGAGACCAGTATTAGTTTCCGATACACCACTGCAGGTTCAATGTATTCCTTGGACCTTCACATTGACGATGAAACACAGAAATCGCATCGGAATTAAATCCAAAAGGCACAATGCCGCCTTAAGTACAAGAATAGAGACACTTCTTACAGTCGGTGCTTTGAGCATTCCCTGTGAGATCAGTATTAGTTTCCGATACACCACTGCAGGTTCAATGTATTCCTTGGACCTTCACATTGAAGATGAAACACAGAAACCGCATCGGAATTAAATACAAAAGGCTCAATGACGGCTTAAGTCCAAGAATAAAGACTCTTCTTACTGTTAGTGCTTTGAGCATTCCCTGTGAGGCCAGTATTAATTTCCGATACACCACTGCAGGTTCAATGTACTCCTTGTCATACACATTGACGATGAAACACTGAAATTACATAGGAATTAAATACAAAAGACAGAATGCCGCCTTAATGCAAGAAGAGTGAGACTTCTTAGAGTCCATTCTTTGATCCTTTTCTGTGAGACATGTATTAGTTTCCGATACACCACTGCAAGTTCAATGTATTCCTTGGACCTTCACATTGAAGATGAAACACAGAAATCGCATCGGCATTAAATACAAATGGCACAATGCCGCCTTAATTACAAGAATAGAGACCCTTCTTACAGTCGCTGCTTGGAGCATTCCCTGTGAGACCTGTATTAGTTTCCGATACACCACTGCAGTTTCAATGTATTTCTTGGACCTTGACATTGACGATGAAACACAGAAATCGCATCGGAATTAAATACAAAAGGCACAAGACCGCCTTAAGTAAAAGAACAGAGACTCTTCTTACAGTCGGTGCTTTGAGCATTCCCTGTGAGGCCAGTATTAGTTTCCGATACACCACTGCAGGTTCAAAGTTATTCTTAGACATTCACATTGACTATGAAACAAAGAATTCGCATCGGAATTAAATGCAAAAGGCACAATGCCGGCTTAAGTAGAAGAATAGAGACTCTTCTTACAGTTGGTGCTTTGAGCATTCCCTGTGAGACCGGCATTAGTTTCCGATACACCACTGCAGGATCAAAGTATTCCTTGGACCTTCACATTGACTATGGATCACAGAAATCGCATCGCAATTAAATACAAAAGGCATAAGGCTGCCTTAAGTACAAGAACAGAGACTCTTCTTACAGTCGGTGTTTTAAGCATTCCCTGTGAGAGCAGTATTAGTTTCCGATACACCACTGCAGGTTCAATGTATTCCTTGGACCTTAACATTGACGATGAAACACAGAAATCGCATCGGAATTAAATACAAAAGGCACAATGCCGCCTTAAGTACAAGAATAGAGACTCTTCTTACAGTCGGTGCTTTGAGCATTCCCTGTGAGACCAGTATTAGTTTCCGATTCACCACTGCAGGTTCAATGTATTCCTTGGACTTTCCCGTTCACGATGAAACACAGAAATCGCATCGGAATTAAATACAAGAAGCACAATGCCGCTTAAAGTACAAGATCAGAGACTCTTTTACAGTCTGTGCCTTGAACACTCCCTGTGAGACCAGTATTAGTTTCCGATACACCACTGCAGGTTCAAATTATTCCTTGCACCTTCACACTGACTATGAAACACAGAAATCGAATCGCAATTAAATACAAAAGACACAATGCCGCCTTAAGTACAAGGATAGAGACACTTCTTACAAGCGGTGCTTTGAGCATTCCCTCCGAGACTTGTATTAGTTTCCGATACACCACTGCAGGTTCAGGTATTCCTTGGGCCTTCACATTGACTATGAAACACAGATATCGCATCGGAATTAAATACAAAAGGCACGTTGCCGCCCTAAGTGCAAGAAGAGTGAGACTTCTTAGAGTCTGTGCTTTGGTCCTTTCCTGTGAGACCAGCATAAGTTTCCGATTCACCACTGCAGGCTCAATGTATTCCTTGGACCTACACATTGACAATGAAACACAGAACTTACGTCGGAATTAAATACAAAATCCTCAATTCCGTCTTAAGTACAATAATAGTGACTCTTCTTACAGTCTGTGATTTGAGCATTCCCTATGAGACAAGTATTAGATACCGGAGCACCAATGCAGGATTAATGTATCTCTTGGACCCACACATTGACGATGAAACACAGAAATTTCATTTTAATTAAATACAAAAGGCACGATGCCGTCTTAAGTGCAAGAAGAGTGAGACTTCTCAGAGTCTGTGCTTTGATCCTTTCCAGTGAAACCAGTATTTGTTTCCAATACACCACTGCAGGTTCAAGTAATTCCTTGGATACACACATTCACTATCAAACACTGAAATTACATCGGAATTAAATACAAAAGGCACAATGCCGCCTTAAGTGCAAGAATAGGGAGACTTCTTAGTCTGTTCTATGATCCTTTCCTGTGAGACCAGTATTAGTTTCCGATACACCACTGCAGGTTCAATGTATTCCTTGGAGCTTCACATTGACGATGAAACACAGAAATCGCATCGGAATTAAATATAAGAAGCACAATGCCGCGTAAAGTACAAGATCAGAGAGACGTCTACAGTCTGTGCCTTGAACACTCCCTGTGAGACCAGTATTAGTTTCCGATACACCACTGCAGGTTCAATGTATTCCTTGATCATACACATTGACGATGAAACACTCAAATTACATCGGAATTAAATACAAAAGGCACACTGCCGCCTTCAGTGCAAGAAGAGTGAGACTTCTTAGTGTCTGTGCTTTGATCCTTTCCTGTGAGACCAGTATTAGTTTCCGATTCACCACTGCATTCACAATGTATTCCTTGGACCTACTCATTGACGATGAAACACAGAACTTACATCGGAATTAAATACAAAAGGCACAATTCCGTCTTAAGTACAAGAATAGTGACTCTTCTACAGTCTGTGCCTTGAACACTGCCTGTGTGACCAGTATTAGTTTCCGATGCACCACTGTAGGTTCAATGTATTCCTTGGACATACACATTGACGATGAAACACTGAAAATACATCGGAATTAAATACAAAAGGCACAATGCCCCCGTAAGTACAAGAATAGAGATTCTTCTTACAGTCGATGCTTTGAGCATTCCCTGTGAGACCAGTATTAGTTTCCGATACACCACTGCAGGTTCAATGTATTCCTTGGACATACACATTGACGATGAAACACTGAAAATACATCGGAATTAAATACAAAAGGCACAATGCCGCCTTAAGTGCAAGAAGAGTGAGTCTTGTTAGGGTCTGTGCTGTAATCCTTTCCTGTGAGACCAGTATTAGTTTCCGATACACCACTGCAGGTTCAATGTATTCCTTGGACATACACATTGAAGATGAAACACAGAAATTACATCGGAATTAAATACAAAAGGCACAAAACCGAATAAGTACAAGAATAGTGACTCTTCTTACAGTCTGTGATTTGAGCATTTCCTGTGAGACCAGTTTTAGATACGGATGCACCAATGCAGGATTAATGTATTACTTGGTCCCACACATTGACGATGAAACACAGAGATTGCATTGGATTTAAATACAAATGGCAAAATGCCGCCGTAAGTACACAAATAGTGACTCTTCTTACAGTCTGTGCAATGAGCAATCCGTGTGAGATCAGTATTAGTTTCCGATAAACCACTGCAGTTGCAATGTATTAATTGGACCTTCACATTGACGATGAAACACAGAAATTGCATCGGAATTAAATACAAAAGCCACAATGCCGCCTTATGTACAAGAAGAGAGACTCTTCTATGAGTCTATACTTTGACCGTTTTCTGTGAGACCAGTACTAGAATCCGATGCACCACTGAAGGTTTAATGCATAACTTGGACCTTCACATTGACGATGAAACACAGAAATTGCATCGGAATTAAATACAAAAGGCACACTGCCGCCATAAGTACAAGAATAGAGACTCTTCTTACAGTCGGTGCTTTGAGCATTCCCTGTGAGACCAGTATTTGTTTCCGATACACCACTGCAGGTTCAATGTATTCCTTGGAGATTCACATTGACAATGAAATACTGAAATTATATCGGAATTAAATACAAAAGGCACAATGCCGCCTTACGTGCAAGAGGAGTGAGACTTCTTAGAGTCTGTGCTTTGATCCTTTCCTGTGATACCAGTATTAGTTTCCGATACACCACTGCAGGTTCAATGTATTCCTTGGGCACACACATTGACGATGAAACACTGAAATTACATTGGAATTAAATACAAAAGGCACAATGCCGCCTTAAGTTCAAGAATGTTGAGACTTCTTAGAGGCTGTGCATGATCCTTTAATGTGAGACAAGTATTAGTTTCCGATACACCACTGCAGGTTCAATGTATTCCTTAGACATACACATTGCCGATGAAACACCGAAATTACATCGGAATTAAATACAAAAGGCACAATGCTGCCTTAAGTGCAAGAAGAGTGAGACTTCTTAGGGTCTGTCCTTTGATCCTTTCCTGTGAGACCAGTATTAATTTCCGATACACCACTGCAAGTTCAATGTATTCCTAGGACATTCACATTGACGATGAAACACAAAAATCGCATCGGAATTAAATACAAAAGGCACTATGCCACCTTAAGTACAAGAATAGAGACACTTGTTACAGTCGGAGCTTTGAGCATTCCCTGTGAGACCAGTATTAGTTTCCGATACACCACTGCATGTTCAATGTATTCCCTGAACCTTCACATTGACGATGAAACACAGAAATGACATCGGGATTAAATACAAAAAACACAAAACCGCCTTAAGTACAAGAATAGTGACTCTTCTTACAGTCTGTGATTTGAGCATTCCCTGTGAGACCAGTTTTAGTTTCCGATACACCACTGCAGGTTCATAGTATTCCTTGGACCTTCACATGGACGATGAAATACAGAAATCGCATCGGAATTAAATACAAAAGGCACAATGCCGCCTTAAGTACAGGAAGAGAGACTCTTTTTACAGTCGGTGCTTTGAGAAATCCCTGTGAGACCAGTATTAGACCCCGATACACCACTGCAGGTTCAATGTATTCCTTGGACCTTCACATTGTTGATGAAACACTGAAATTACATCGGAAATTAATACAAAAGGCACAATGCCGCCTTAAGTGCAAGAGGAGTGAGACTTTATAGTCTGTGCTATGATCCTTTCCTGTGAGACCTTTATTAGCTTCCGATACATCACTGCAGGTTCAATGTATTCCTTGGACCTTCACATTGGCGATGAAACACAGATATCGCATCGGAATTAAATACAAAAGGCACAATGTCACCTTAAGTGCAAGAATAGAGACTCTTCTTACAGTCGGTGCTTTGAGCATTCCCTGTGAGACCAGTATTAGTTTCTGATAGACCAATGCCAGTTCAATCTATTCTGAGGACTTTCACATTGACGAAGAAACACAGATATCGCATCGGAGTTAAATACAAAAGGCAAAATGTCGCCTTAAATACAAGAATACAGACTCTTCTTACAGTCGGTTCTTTGAGCATTCCCTGTGAGACCAGTATTAGTTTCCGATACACCACTGCAGGTACAATGTATGCTTTGGACCTTCACATCGACGATGAAACACAGTAATTACATCGGAATTAAATACAAAAGGCAGAATTCCGCCTTAATTGCAAGAATAGAGACTCTTCTTACAGTCGGTGCTTTGAGCATTCCCTGTGAAACCAGTATTAGTTTCCTATACACCACCGCAGGTTCAATGTATTCCTTGGACTTACACATTGACGATGAAACACTGAAATTACATCGGAATTAAAAACAAAAGGCACTATGCCGCCTTAAGTGTAAGACGAGTGTGACTTCTTAGAGTGTGTGCTTTCATCCTTCCCTGTGAGACCAGTAATAGTTTCCGATACACCACTGCAGGTTCAATGTATTCCTTGGACCTTCACATTGATGACGAAACACAGAAATCGCATCGGAATTAAATACAAAAGGCACAATGCCATCTTAAGTACAAGAATGGAGACTCTTCTTACAGTCGGTGCTTTGAGCTTTCCCTGTGAGACCAGTATTAGTTTCCGATACACCACTGCCGGTTCAATGTATTCCTTGGACATACACATTGACGTTTAAACACTGTAATTGCATCGGAATTGAATACATAGGGCACAATGCTGACTTAAGTACACGAATAGAGAAACATCTTACATTCGGTGCTTTGAGAATTCCCTGTGAGACCAGTATTAGTTTCCGATACACCACTGCGGGTTCATTGTATTACCTGGACCTTCACATTGACGATGAAACACTGAAATTACATCGGATTTAAATACAAAGGGCATAATGCCGCCTTAAGTGCAAGAAGAGTGAGACTTCTTAGTCTGTGCTTTGATCCTTTCCTGTGAGACCAGTATTAGCTTCCGATACACCACTGCAGGTTCAATGTATTCCTTGGACCTTCACATTGGCGATAACGGACAGGAATCGCATCGGAATTAAATACAAAAGGCACAATGTCGCCTTAAGTACAAGAATAGAGACTCTTCTTACTGTCGCTGCTTTGAGCATTCCCTGTGAGACCAGTATTAGTTTCCGATACACCACTGGAGGTTCAAAGTATTCCTTGGACCTTCACATTGACGATGAAACACAAAAATCGCATCGGAATTAAATACAAAAGGCACATTGTCCCCTTAAGTACAAGAATAGAGACTCTTCTTACAGTCGGAGTTTTTTAGCATTCCCTGTGAGACCAGTATTAGTTTCCGATACACCACTGCAGGTTCAATGTATTCCTTGGTCCTTCACATTGACGATGAAACACTGAAATTTCATCGGATTTAAATACAAAAGGCACAATGCCGCCTTAAGTGCAAGAAGAGTGAGACTTCTTAGAGTCTGTGCTTCGATCCTTTTCTGTGAGACCAGTATTAGTTTCCGATACACCACTGCAGGCTCAATGCATTCCTTGGACCTTCACATTGACGATGAAACACAGAAATCGCATCTGAATTAAATACAAAAGGCATAATGCCGCCTTAAGTACAAGAATAGAGACTCTTCTTACAGTCGGTGCTTTGAGCATTCCCTGTGAGACCAGTATTAGTTTCCAATACACCACTGCAGGTTCAATGTATTCCTTGGACATACACATTGACGATGAAACACTGAAATTTCATCGGATTTAAATACAAAAGGCACAATGCCGCCTTAAGTGCAAGAAGAGTGAGACATCTTAGAGTCTGTGCTTCGATCCTTTTCTGTGAGACCAGTATTAGTTTCCGATACACCACTGCAGGCTCAATGCATTCCTTGGACCTTCACATTGACGATGAAACACAGAAATCGCATATGAATTAAATACAAAAGGCATAATGCCGCCTTAAGTACAAGAATAGAGACTCTTCTTACAGTCGGTGGTTTGAGCATTCCCTGTGAGACCAGTATCAGTTTCCGATACACCACTGCATGTTCATTGTATTCCCTGGACCTTCACATTGACGATGAAACACTGAAATTACGTCGGAATTAAATACAAAGGGCATTATGCCGCGTTAAGTGCGTGAAGAGTGAGACTTCTAGTCTGTGGTTTGATCCTTTCCTGTGAGACCAGTATTAGTTTCCGATACACCACTGCAGGTTCAATGTATTCCTTGGACATACATATTGTCGATGAAACACTGAAATTACATCGGAATTAAATACAAAAGGCACAATGCTGCCTTAAGTGCAAGAAGAGTGAGAGTCCTAAGGGTCTGTGCTTTGATCCTTTCCTGTTAGACCAGTATTAGACTCCGAATCACCACTGCAGGTTCAATGTATTCCTTGGACTTTCACATTGTCGATGAAACACTGAAATTACATCGGAATTAAATACAAAAGGCACAATGCCGCCTTATGTGCAAGAAGAGTGAGACTTTATAGTCTGTGATTTGTTCTTTTCCTGTGAGACCATTATTACCTTCCGATACATCACTGCAGGTTCAATGTATTCCTTGGACCTTCACATTTTCGATGAAACACAGATATCGCATCGGAATTAAATACAAAAGGCACAATGTCGCCTTAAGTGCAAGAATAGAGACTCTTCTTACAGTCGGTGCTTTGAGCATTCCCTGTGAGACCAGTATTAGTTTCTGATAGACCAATGCCGGTTCAATCTATTCTGAGGACTTTCACATTGACGAAGAAACACAGAAATCGCATCGGAAATAAATACAAAAGGCAAAATGCCGCCTTAAATACAAGAATACAGACTCATCTTACAGTCATTGCTATGAGAATTATCTGTGAGACCAGTATTAGTTTCCGATACACCACTGCCGGTTCAATCTATTCTTAGGATTTTCACATTGACGAAGTAACACAGAAATCGCATCGGAGTTAATTACAAAATGCAAACTGCCGCCTTAAATACAAGAATAGAGACTCTTCTTACAGTCTGTGCTTTGAGCATTCCCTGTGAGACCAGTATTAGTTTCCGATACACCACTGCAGGTTCAATGTATTCCTTGGACCTTCACATTGACGATGAAACACAGAAATTGCATCGGAATTAAATACAAAAGGCACAATGCCGCCGTAAATACAAGAATTGAGACTCTTCTTACGGTCGGTGCTTTAAGCATTCCCTGTGAGACCAGTATTAGTTTCCGATACACCACTGCATGTTCTATGTATTCCTTGAACCTTCACATTGACGATGAAACACAGAAATGACATCGGAATTAACTACAAAAATACAAAACCGCCTTAAGTACAAAAATAGTGACTCTTCTTACAGTCTGTGATTTGAGCATTCCCTGTGAGACCAGTTTTAGTTTCAGATACACCACTGCAGGTTCATAGTATTCCTTGGACCTTCACATTGACGATGAAATACAGAAATCGCATCGGAATTAAATACAAAAGGCACAATGCCGCCTTAAGTACAGGAATAGAGACTCTGCTTACAGTCGGTGCTTTGAGCATTCCCTGTGCGACCAGTATTAGTTTCCGATTCAACACTGCAGGTTCAATGTATTCTTTGGATCTTCACATTGACGATGAAACCCAGAAATCGCATCGGAATTAAATACAAAAGGCACAATGCCGCCTTATGTACAAGAACAGAGACACTTTTTACAGTCGGTGCTTTGAGCATTCCCTCTGAGAGCAGTATTAGTTTCCGATACACCACTGCAGGTTCAAGGTATTCCTTGGACCTTCACATTGACGATGAAACACAGAAATCGCATAGGAATTAAATACAAAAGGCACAAGGCCGCCTTAAGTACAAGAACAGAGACTCTTCTTACAGTCGGTGCTTTGAGCATTCCCTGTGAGGCCAGTATTAGTTTCCGATACACCACTGCAGGTTCAAAGTTATTCCTGGACATTCACATTGACTATGAAACACAGATATCGCATCGGAATTAAATGCAAAACGCACAATGATGCCTTAAGTACAAGAATAGAGACTCTTCTTACAGTCGGTGATTTGAACGTTCCCTGTGAGACCAGTATTAGTTTCCGATACACCACTGCAGGTTCAATGTATTCCTTGGACCTTCACATTGACGATGAAACACAGAAATCGCATCGGAATTAAATACAAAAGGCACAATGCCGCATTAATTACAAGAATAGAGACTCCTCTTACATTCGGTGCTTTGAGCATTCCCTGTGAGACCAGTAATAGTTTCCGATACACCACTGCAGGTTCAATGTATTCCTTGGACCTTCACATTGACGATGAAACACAGAAGTCGCATCGGAATTAAATACAAAAGGCACAATGCCGCCTTAAGTACAAGAATAGAGACACTTCTTACAGTCGGTGCTTTGATCATTCCCTCTGAGAGCAGTATTAGTTTCCGATACACCACTTCAGGTTCAAGGTAATCCTTGGACCTTCACATTGACTATGAAACACAGAAATCGCATTGGAATTAAATACAAAATGCACAAGGCCGCCTTAAGTACAAGAATAGAGACTTTTCTTACTGTTGGTGCTTTGAGCATTCCCTGTGAGACCAGTATTAGCTTCCGATACACCACTGCAGGTTCAATGTATTCCTTGGACCTTCACATTGACTATGAAACACAGAAATCGCATCGGAATTAAATACAAAAGGCACAATGCCGGCTTATGTACAAGAACAGAGACTCTTCCTACAGTTAGTGTTTTGAGCATTCACTGTGAGACCAGTATTACTTTCCGATACACCACCCCAGGTTCAATGTATTCCTTGGACTTTCACATTGACGATGAAACACAGAAATCGCATCGGAATTAAATACAAGAAGCACAATGCCGCGTAACGTACAAGATCAGAGACTCTTCTACAGTCTGTGCCTTGAACACTCCCTGTGAGACCAGTATTAGTTTCCGATACACCACTGCAGGCTCAATGTATTCCTTGGTCCTAAACATTGACGAAGAAACATAGAAATTACATCGGAATTAAATACAAAAGGCACAATGCCGCCATTAGTGCAAGATGAGTGAGACTTCTTAGAATCTGCGCTTTGATCCATTAATGTGAGACCAGCATTAGTTTCCGATACACGACTGCAGGTTCAAAGTATTCCTTGGACCTTGACATTGACTATGAAACCCAGAAATCGCATCGGAATTAAATACAAAAGGCACAATGCCGGCTTAAGTTCAAGAATAGAGACTCTTCTTATAGTTAGTGTTTTGAGCATTCCCTGTGAGGCCAGTATTAATTTCCGATACACCACTGCAAGTTCAATGTACTCCTTGTCATACACATTGACGATGAAACACAGAAATTACATAGGAATTAAATACAAAAGACAGAATGCCGCCTTAATGCAAGAAGAGTGAGACTTCTTAGAGTCCATTCTTTGATCCTTTTCTGTGAGACCAGTATTAGTTTCCGATTCACCACTGCATTCACAATGTATTCCTTGGACCTACTCATTGACGATGAAACACAGAACTTACATCGGAATTAAATACAAAAGGCACAATTCCGTCTTAAGTACAAGAATAGTGACTCTTCTACAGTCTGTGCCTTGAACACTCCCTGTGTGACCAGTATTAGTTTCCGATGCACCACTGTAGGTTCAATGTATTAATTGGACATACACATTGACGATGAAAAACTGAAAATACATCGGAATTAAATACAAAAGGCACAATGCCCCCGTAAGTACAAGAATAGAGACTCTTCTTACAGTCGATGCTTTGAGCATTCCCTGTGGGACCAGTATTAGTTTCCGATACACCACTGCAGGTTCAATGTATTCCTTGGACATACACATTGACGATGAAACACTGAAAATACATCGGAATTAAATACAAAAGGCACAATGCCGCCTTAAGTGCAAGAAGAGTGAGTCTTGTTAGAGTCTGTGCTTTAATCCTTTCCTGTGAGACCAGTATTCGTTTCCGATACACCACTGCAGGTTCAATGTATTCCTTGGACATACACATTGACGATGAAACACAAAAAATTACATCGGAATTAAATACAAAATGCACAAAACCGAATAAGTACAAGAATAGTGACTCTTCTTACAGTCTGTGATTTGAGCATTCCCTGTGAGACCAGTATTAGTTTCTGATAGACAAATTCCAGTTCAATCTATTCTGAGGACTTTCACATTGACGAAGAAACACAGAAATCGCATCGGAGTTAAATACAAAAGGCAAAATGCCGCCTTAAATACAAGAATACAGACTCTTCTTACAGTCGGTGCTTTGAGCATTCCCTGTGAGACCAGTATTAGTATCCGATACACCACTGCAGGTACAATGTATTCTTTGGACCTTCGCATCGACGATGAAACACAGTAATTACATCGGAATTAAATACGAAATGCAGAATTCCGCCTTAATTGCAAGAATAGAGACTCTTCTTACAGTCGGTGCTTTGAGCATTCCCTGTGAAACCAGTATTAGTTTCCTATACACCACTGCAGGTTCAATGTATTCGTTGGACATACACATTGACGATGAAACACTGAAATTACATCGGAATTAAAAACAAAAGGCACTATGCCGCCTTAAGTGCAAGACGAGTGTGACTTCTTAGAGTGTGTGCTTTGATCCTTCCCTGTGAGACCAGTATTAGTTTCCGATACACCACTGCAGGATCAATGTATTCCTTGGACCTTCACATTGACGATGAAACACAGAAATCGCATCGGAATTAAATACAGAAGGCACAATGCCGTCTTAAGTACAAGAATGGAGACTCTTCTTACAGTCGGTGCTTTGAGCTTTCCCTGTGAGACCAGTATTAGTTTCCGATACACCACTGCCGGTTCAATGTATTCCTTGGACATACACATTGACGTTTAAACACTGTAATTGCATCGGAATTGAATACAAAGGGCACAATGCTGACATAAGTACACGAATAGAGAAACATCTTACATTCGGTGTTTTGAGAAATCCCTGTGAGACCAGTATTAGTTTCCGATACACCACTGCGGGTTCATTGTATTCCCTGGACCTTCACTTTGACGATGAAACACTGAAATTACTACGGATTTAAATACAAAGGGCATAATGCCGCCTTAAGTGCAAGAAAAGTGAGACTTCTTAGTCTGTGCTTTGATCCTTTCCTGTGAGACCAGTATTAGCTTCCGATACACCACTGCAGGTTCAATGTATTCCTTGGACCTTCACATTGGCGATAAAACACCGGAATCGCATCGGAATTAAATACAAAAGGCACAATGTCGCCTTAAGTACAAGAATAGAGACTCTTCTTACTGTCGGTGCTTTGAGCATTCCCTGTGAGACCAGTATTAGTTTCCGATACACCACTGGAGGTTCAAAGTAGTCCTTGGACCTTCACATTGACGATGAAACACAAAAATCGCATCGGAATTAAATACAAAAGGCACATTGTCGCCTTAAGTACAAGAATACAGACTCTTCTTACAGTCGGTGCTTTGAGCATTCCCTGTGAGACCAGTATTAGTTTCCGATACACCACTGCAGGTTCAATGTATTCCTTGGTCCTTCACATTGACGATGAAACCCAGATATTACATCGGAATGAAATACAAAAGGCACAATGCCGCCTTAAGTGCATGAATAGAGACTCTTCTTACAGTCGGTGCTTTGAGCATTCCCTGTGTGACCAGTATTAGTTTCTGATAGATCACTGCCGGTTCCATCTATTCCTAGGACTTTCACATTGACGAAGAAACACAGAAATCGCATCGGAATTAAATACAAAAGGCAAAATGCCGCCTTAAATACAAGAATACAGACTCTTCTTACAGTCGGTGCTTTGAGCATTCCCTGTGAGACCAGTATTACTATCTGATACACCACTGCAGGTTCAATGTATTCCTTGGACCTTCTCATTGACGATGAAACAGAGAAATCGCATCGGAATTAAATACAAAAGGCACAATGCCGCCTTAAGTACAAGAATAGAGACTCTTCTTACAGTCGGTGCTTTGAGCATTCCCTGTAAGACCAGTATTAGTTTCCAATACACCCCTGCAGGTTCAATGTATTCCTTGGACATACACATTAACGATGAAACACTGAAATTACATCGGATTTAAATACAAAAGGCACAATGCCGCCTTAAGTGCAAGAAGAGTGAGACTTCTTAGAGTCTGTGCTTTGATCCTTTCCTGTGAGACCAGTATTAGCTTCCGATACACCACTGCAGGTTCAATGTATTCCTTGGACCTTCACATTGACGATGAAACACAGAAATCGCATCGGAATGAAATACAAAAGGCACAATGCCGCCTTAAGTACAAGAATAGAGACTCTTCTTACAGTCGGTGCTTTGAGCATTCCCTGTGAGACCAGTATTAGTTTCCGATACACCACTGCATGTTCATTGTATTCCCTGGACCTTCACATTGACGATGAAACACTGAAATTACATCGGAATTAAATACAAAGGGCATAATGCCGCGTTAAGTGCGTGAAGAGTGAGACTTCTAGTCTGTGCTTTGATCCTTTCCTGTGAGACCAGTATTAGTTTCCGATACAACACTGCAAGTTTAATGTATTCCGTGGACATCCACATGGACGATGAAACACTGAAATTACATCGGAATTAAATACAAAAGGCACAATGCCGCCTTAAGTACAGGAATAGAGACTCTTCTTACAGTCGGTGCTTTGAGCATTCCCTGCGAGACCAGTATTAGTTTCCGATACACCACTGCGGGTTCAATGTATTCCTTGGACATACACATTGAAGATGAAACAATGAAAATAAATCAGAATTAAATACATAAGGCATAATGCCGCCTTAAGTGCAAGAATGGTAAGACTTCTTAGAGGCTGTGCATGATCCTTTAATGTGAGACAAGTATTAGTTTCCGATACACCACTGCAGGTTCAATGTATTCCTTGGACATACATATTGTCGATGAAACACTGAAATTACATAGGAATTAAATACAAAAGGCACAATGCTGCCTTAAGTGCAAGAAGAGTGAGAGTTCTAAGGGTCTGTGCTTTGATCCTTTCCTGTGAGACCAGTATTAGACTCCGAATCACCACTGCAGGTTCAATGTATTCCTTGGACTTTCACATTGTCGATGAAACACTGAAATTACATCGGAATTAAATACAAAAGGCACAATGCCGCCTTAAGTGCAAGAAGAGTGAGACTTTATAGTCTGTGATTTGTTCCTTTCCTGTGAGACCATTATTAGCTTCCGTTACATCACTGCAGGTTCAATGTATTCCTTGGACCTTCACATTTTCGATGAAACACAGATATCGCAACGGAATTAAATGCAAAAGGCACAATGTCGCCTTAAGTGCAAGAATTGAGACTCTTCTTACAGTCGGTGCTTTGAGCATTCCCTGTGAGACCAGTATTAGTTTCTGATAGACCAATGCCGGTTCAATCTATTCTGAGGACTTTCACATTGACGAAGAAACACAGAAATCGCATCGGAAATAAATACAAAAGGCAAAATGCCGCCTTAAATACAAGAATACAGACTCTTCTTACAGTCATTGCTTTGAGCATTCCCTGTGAGACCAGTATTAGTTTCCGATACACCACTGCCGGTTCAGTCTATTCTTAGGATTTTCACATTGACGAAGTAACACAGAAATCGCATCGGAGTTAATTACAAAATGCAAAATGCCGCCTTAAATACAAGAATAGAGACTCTTCTTACAGTCTGTGCTTTGAGCATTCCCTGTGAGACCAGTATTAGTTTCCGATACACCACTGCAGGTTCAATGTATTTCTTGGACCTTCACATTGACGGTGAAACACAGAAATCGCATCGGAATTAAATACAAAAGGCACAATGCCGCCCTAAGTACAAGAATAGGGACTCTTCTTAGAGTCGGTGTCTTGAGCATTCCCTGTGAGACCAGTATTTGTTTCCGATACACCACTGCATGTTCAATGTATTCCTTGAACCTTCACATTGACGATGAAACACAGAAATGACATCGGAATTAACTACAAAAATACAAAACCGCCTTAAGTACAAGAATAGTGACTCTTCTTACAGTCTGTGATTTGAGCATTCCCAGTGAGACAAGTTTTAGTTTCAGATTCACCACTGCAGGTTCATAGTATTCCTTGGACCTTCACATTGACGATGAAATACAGAAATCGCATCGGAATTAAATACAAAAGGCACAATGCCGCCTTAAGTACAGGAATAGAGACTCTGCTTACAGTCGGTGCTTTGAGCATTCCCTGTGAGACCAGTATCAGTTTCCGATACACCACTGCAGGTTCGATGTATTCCTTGGACATACACATTGACGATGAAACACTGAAATTACATCGGAATTAAATACAAAAGGAACAATGCCGCCTCAAGCACAAGAACAGATTCTCTTCTAACAGTCGGTGCTTTGAGAATTCCCTGTGACACCAGTATTAGTTTCCGATACACGACTGCAGGTTCAAAGTATTCCTTGGACTTTCACATTGACGAAGCGACACAGAAGTTACATCGGAATTAAATACAAAAGGCACAATGCCGTTTTAAGTACAAGAATGGAGACTCTTCTTACAGTCGGTGCTTTGAGCTTTCCCTGTGAGACCAGTATTAGTTTCCGATACACCACTGCCGGTTCAATGTTTTCCTTGGACATACACATTGACGATGAAACACTGAAATTGCATCGGAATTAAATACAAAAGGCACAATGCTGACTTAAGTACATGAATAGAGAATCATCTTACATTCGGTGCTTTGAGAATTCCCTGTGAGACCAGTATTAGTTTCCGATACACCACTGCGGGTTCATTGTATTCCCTGGACCTTCACATTGACGATGAAACACTGAAATTACATCGGAATTAAATACAAAGGGCATAATGCCGCATTAAGTGCAAGAAGAGTGAGACTTCTTAATCGGTGATTTGATCCTTTCCTGTGAGACCAGTATTAGCTTCCGACACACCACTGCAGGTTCAATGTATTCCTTGGACCTTCACATTGGCGATGAAACACAGGAATCGCATCGGAATTAAATACAAAAGGCACAATGTCGCCTTAAGTACAAGAATAGAGACTCATCTTACTGTCGGTGCTTTGAGCATTCCCTGTGAGACCAGTATTAGTTTCCGATACACCACTGGAGGTTCAAAGTATTCCTAGGACCTTCACATTAACGATGAAACACAGAAATCGCAACGGAATTAAATACAAAAGGCACAATGCCGCCCTAAGTACACGAATAGGGACTCTTCTCACAGTCGGTGCTTTGAGCATTGCCTGTGAGACCAGTATTACTTTCCAATACACCACTGCAGGTTCAATGTATTCCTTGGACATACACATTGACGATGAAACACTGAGATTACATCGGAATTAAATACAAAAGGCACAATGCCGCCTGAAGTGCAAGAATAGAGACTCTTCTTACAGTCGGAGATTTGAGCATTACCTGTGCGACCAGTATTAGTTTCCGATACACCACTGCAGGTTCAGTGTATTACTTGGACCTTCACATTGACGATGAAACACAGAAATCACATCGGAATTAAATACAAAAGGCACAATGCCGCCATAAGTACAAGAATAGAGACTCTTCTTACAGTCGGTGCTTTGAGCATTCCCTGTGAGACCAGTATTAGATTCCGATACAGCACTGCAGGTTCAATGTATTCCTTGGACGTAAACATTGACGATGAAACACTGCGAACACATCGGAATTAAATATAAAAGGCACAAATCCACCTGAAGTACAAGAATAGAGACTCTTCTTACAGTCGGTGCTTTGAGCATTCCCTGTGAGACCAGTATTAGTTTATAATACACCACTGCAGGTTCAATGTATTCTTTGGACATACACATTAACGATGAAACACTGAGATTACATCGGAATTAAATACAAATGGCCCAATGCCGCCTGAAGTACAAGAATAGAGACTCTTCTTACAGTCGGTGCTTTGAGCATTCCCTGTGCGACCAGTATTAGTTTCCGATACACCACTGCAGGTCCAATGTATTACTTGGACCTTCACATTGACGATAAAACACAGAAATCGCATCGGAATTAAATACAAAAGGCACAATGCCGTCTTAAGTACAAGAATAGGGACTCTTCTTACAGTCGGTGCTTTGAGCATTCCCTGTGAGACCATTATCAGTTTCTGATACACCACTGCAGATTCAATGTATTCCTTGGACATACACATTGACGATGAAACACTGAGATTACATCGGAATTAAATACAAAAGTCACAATGCCGCCTGAAGTACAAGAATAGAGACTCTTCTTACAGTCGGAGCTTTGAGCATTCCCTGTGCGACCAGTATTAGTTTCCGATACACCACTGCAGGTTCAATGTATTCCTTGGACATACACATTGACGATGAAACACTGAAATTACATCGGAATTAAATACAAAAGTCACAATGCCGCCTTAAGTGCAAGAAGAGTGAGACTTCTTAGAGTCTATGCTTTGATCCTTTCCTGTGAGACCAGCATTAGCCTCCGATACACCACTGCAGGTTCAATGTATTCCTTGGGCCTTCAAATTGAAGATAAAACACAGAAATCGCATCGGAATTAAATACAAAAGGCCCAATGCGGCCTTAAGTACAAGAATAGAGACTCTTCTTACAGTCGGTGCTTTGAGCATTCCCTGTGAGACCAGTATTAGTTTCTGATACACCACTGCAGGTTCAATGTATAACTTGGACCTTCACATTTACGATGAAACACTGAATTTACATCGGAATTAAATACAAAATGCACAATGCCGCCTTAAGTGCAAGAAGAGTGAGGCTTCTTAGGGTCTGTGCTTTGATCCTTTCCTGTGAGACCAGTATTAGTTTCCGATACACTACTGCAAGTTCAAGGTAATCCTTGGACCTTCACATTGATGATAAAACAAGGAAACCGCATCGGAATTATATACAAAAGGCACAATGCCGCCTTAAGTACAAGAATAGAGACTCTTCTTACAGACTGTGCTTTGAGCATTCCCTGTGAGACCAGTATTAGTTTCCGATACAGCACTGCAGGTTCAATGTATTCCTTGGATGTAAACATTGACGATGAAACACTGCGAACACATCGGAATTAAATATAAAAGGCACAATGCTGCCTTAAGTACAAGAAAAGAGACACTTCTTACAGTCAGTGATTAGAGCATTGCCTGTGAGACCAGTATTAGTTTCCAATACACAATGCAGGTTCAATGTAGTCCTTGGACATACACATTGACGATGAAACACATAAATTACATCGGAATTAAATACAAAAGGAACAATGCCGCCTTAAGTGCAAGAATAGAGACTCAACTTACGGTCCATGCTTTGAGCATTCCCTGTGAGACCAGTATTAGTTTCCAATACACCACTGCAGGTTCAATGTATTCCTTCTACCTTCACATTGACGATGAAACACAGATATCGCATCGGAATTAAATACAAGAGGCACAATGCCGCCTTAATTACAAGAATAGAGACTCTTCTTACAGTCGGCGCTTTGAGCATTCCCTGTGAGACCAATATTACTTTCCGATACACCACTGCAGGTTCAATGTATTCCTTGCACATTCACATTGACGATGAAACACAGAAATCGCAACGGAATTAAATACAAAAGTCACAATGCCGCCATAAGTACAAGAATAGAGACTCTTCTTATAGTCGGTGCTTTGAGCATTCCCTGTGAGACCAGTATTAGTTTCCGATACACCACTGCAGGGTCAATGTATTCCTCGGACCTTCACATTGACGATGAAACACAGAAATCGCAACGGAATTAAATACAAAAGTCACAATGCCGCCTTAAGTACAAGAATAGAGACTCTTCTTACAGTCAGTGCATTGAGCACTCCCTGTGAGACCTGTATTAGTTTCCGATACACCACTGGAGGTTCAATGTAATCCTTTGACCTTCACATTGACGATGAAACACAGAAATTGCATCGGAATTAAATACAAAAGGCACAATGCCGCATAAGTACATGAATAGAGACTCTTCTTACAGTCGTTGCTTTGAGCATTCCCTGTGAGACCAGTATTAAATTTCCGATACACCACTGCAAGTTCAATGTATTCCTTGGACCATAACATTGAAGATGAATCACAGAAATCACATCGGAATTAAATACAAAAGGCACAATGCCGCCATAAGTACAAGAATAGAGACTCTCCTTACAGTCGGTGCTTTGAGCATTCCCTGTGAGACCAGTATTAGTTTCCAATACACCATTGCAGGTTCAATGTAGTCCTTGGACATACACATTGACAATGAAACACTGAAATTACATCGGAATTAAATGCAAAAGGCACAATGCCGCTTTAAATGCAAGAAGAGTGAGACTTCTTAGAGTCTGTGCTTTGATCCTTTCCTGTGAGACCAGTATTAGTTTCCTATACACCACTGCAGGTTCAATGTATTCCTTGGACATACACATTGACGATGAAACACATAAATTACAACGGAATTAAATACAAAAGGCACAATGCCGCCTTAAGTACAAGAATAGAGACTCTTCTTACAGTCGGTGCTTTGAGCATTCCCTGTGAGACCAGTATTAGTTTCCAATACACCACTGCAGGTTCAATGTAGTCCTTGGACATACATATTGACGATGAAACACATAAATTACATCGGAATAAAATACAAAAGGCACAATGCCGCCTTAAGTACAAGTATGTAGACTCTTCTTACAGTCGGTGCTTTGAGCATTCCCTGTGAGACCAGTATTAGTTTCCAATACACCACTGCAGGTTCAATGTATTCCTTGGAAGTAAACATTGACGATGAAACACTGAAATTACATGGGAATTAAATACAAAAGGCATAATGCCGCCTTAAGTCCAAGAATAGAGACTCTTCTTACAGTCGGTGTTTCAGCATTCCCTGTGAGACCAGTACTAGTTTCCGATACAGCGCTACATGTTCAATCTATTCTTTGGACATAAAAATGGACGACGAAACACAGAAATTATCTCGCAATTAAATACAAAAGGCACAATGTCGCCTTCAGTGCAACAAGAGTGAGACTTCTTAGAATCTGTGCTTTGATCCTTTCCTGTGAGACCAGTATTAGTTTTCGGTACACCACTGCAGGTTTAATGTATTCCTTGGACCTTCACATTGACGATACAACATAGAAATCGCATCGGAATTAAATACAAAAGGCACAATGCCGCCTTAAGTACAAGATTGTAGATTCTTCTTACAGTCGGTGATTTGAGCATTCCCTGTGAGACCAGTAATAGTTTCCGATACACCACTGCAGGTTCAATGTATTCCTTGGACATACACATCGACGATGAAACACATAAATTACATCCGTATTAAATACAAAAGGCACAATGCCGATTTTAGTACAAGAATAGAGACTCTTCTTACAGTCGGTGCTTTGAGCATTCCCTGTGAGACCAGTATTAGTTTCCGATACAGCACACCATGTTCAATCTATTCTTTGGACATAAAAATGGACGACGAAACACTGAAATTATCTCGGAATTAAATACAAAAGGCACAATGTCGCCTTCAGTGCAACAAGAGTGAGACTTCTTAGAATCTGTGCTTTGATCCTTTCCTGTGAGACCAGTATTAGTTTTCGGTACACCACTGCAGGTTTAATGTATTCCTTGGACCATCACATTTACGGTGAAACACAGAAATCGCATCGGAATTAAATACAAAAGGCACAATGCCGCCTTAAGTACAAGAATAGAGACTCTTCTTACAGTCGGCGCTTTGAGCATTCCCTGTGAGACCAATATTACTTTCCGATACACCACTGCAGGTTCAATGTATTCCTTGCACATTCACATTGACGATGAACACAAAAATCGCAACGGAATTAAATACAAAAGTCACAATGCCGCCATAAGTACAAGAATAGAGACTCTTCTTATAGTCGGTGCTTTGAGCATTCCCTGTGAGTCCAGTATTAGTTTCCGATACACCACTGCAGGTTCAATGTATTCCTCGGACCTTCACATTGACGATGAAACACAGAAATCGCAACGGAATTAAATACAAAAGTCACAATGCCGCCTTAAGTACAAGAATAGAGACTCTTCTTACAGTCGGTGCATTGAGCACTCCCTGTGAGACCAGTATTAGTTTCCGATACACCACTGCAGGTTCAATGTAATCCTCTGACCTTCACATTGACGATGAAACACAGAAATTGCATCGGAATTAAATACAAAAGGCACAATGCCGCATAAGTACATGAATAGAGACTCTTCTTACAGTCGTTGCTTTGAGCATTCCCCGTGAGACCAGTATTAAATTTCCGATACACCACTGCAAGTTCAACGTATTCCTTGGACCATAACATTGAAGATGAAACACAGAAATCACATCGGACTTAAATACAAAAGGCACAATGCCGCCTTAAGAGCAACAAGAGTGAGACTTCTTAGAATCTGTGCTTTGATCCTTTCCTGTGAGACCAGTATTAGTTTCCGGTACACCACTGCAGATTTAAAGTATTCTTTGGACCATCACATTTACGATGAAACACAGAATTTGCATCGGAATTAAATACAAAAGGCACAATGCTGCCTTAAGTACAAGAATAGAGACTCTTCTCACAGTCGGTGCTTTGAGCATTCCCTGTGAGACCAATATTAGTTTCCGATACACCACTGCAGGTTCAATGTATTCCTTGCACATTCACATTGACGATGAAACACAGAAATCGCAACGGAATTAAATACAAAAGTCACAATGCCGCCTTAAGTACAAGAATAGAGACTCTTCTCACAGTCGGTGCATTGAGCACTCCCTGTGAGACCAGTATTAGTTTCCGATACACCACTGCAGGTTCAATGTAATCCTTTGACCTTCACATTTCACGATGAAACACAGAAATTGCATCGGAATTAAATACAAAAGGCACAATGCCGCATAAGTACAAGAATAGAGACTCTTCTTACAGTCGTTGCTTTGAGCATTCCCTGTGAGACCAGTATTAAATTTCCGATACACAACTGCAAGTTCAATGTATTCCTTCGACCATAACATTGAAGATGAAACACAGAAATCGCATCGGAATTAAATACAAAAGGCACAATGCCGCCTTAAGTACAAGAATTGAGACTCTTCTTACAGTCGGTGCTTTGAGCATTCCCTGTGAGACCAGTATTAGTTTCCAATACACCACTGCAGGTTCAATGTATTACTTGGACCTTCACATTGACGATGAAACACAGAAATCGCATCGGAATTAAATACAAAAGGCACAATGCCGCCTTAAGTACAAGCATAGAGATTCTTCTTACAGTCGGTGCTTTGAGCATTCCCTGTGAGACCAGTATTAGTTTCCGATACACCACTGCAGGTTCAATGTATTTCTTGGATATACACATTGACGATGAAACACTGAAATTACATCGGAATTAAATAAAAAAGGCACCATGCCTCTTTAAGTGCTAAAAGAGTGAGACTTCTTAGAGTCTGTGTTTTGATCCTTTCCTGTGCGACCAGTATTAGTTTCCGAATCACCACTGCCGGTTCAATGTATTCCTTTGACCTTCACATTGACGATGAAACACAGAAATCGCATCGTAATTTAATACAAAAGGCACAATGCCGCCTTAAGTACAAGAATAGAGACTCTTCTTACAGTCGGTGCTTTGAGCATTCCCTGTGAGACCAATATTAGTTTCCGATACACCACTGCATGTTCAATGTAATCCTTGGACCTTTACATTGACGATGAAACACAGAAATCGCATCGGAATTAAATACAAAAATTATAATGCCGCCTTAAGTACAAGAATAGAGACTCTTCTTACAGTCTGTGATTTGATCCTTTCCTGTGAGACCAGTATTAGTTTCCGATACACCACTGCAGGTTCAATGTATTCTTTTGACCTTCACATTGACAATGAAACACAGAAATCGCATCGGAATTAGATACAAAACGCACAATGCCGCATTAGGTTCAAGAATAGAGACTCTTCTTACAGTCGATGCTTTGATCCTTTCCTGTGAGACCAGTTTTAGTTTCCGATACACCACTGCAGGTTCAATGTATTCCTTGGATGTAAACATTGACGATGAAACACACAAATCGTATCGGATTTAAATACAGAAGGCACAATGTCGCCTTAAGTACAAGAATAGAGATTCTTCTTACAGTCTGTGCTTTGATCCTTTCCTGTGAGACCAGTATTAGTTTCCGATACACCACTGCAGGTTCAATGTAGTCCTAGGACCTTCAAATTGACGATGAAACACAGAAGTCGAATCGGAATTAAATACAAAAGGCACAATGCCGCCTTAAGTACAAGAATAGAGACTCTTCTTACAGTCTGTGCTTTGATCCTTTCCTGTGAGACCAGTATTAGTTTCCGATACACCACTGCAGGTTCAATTTATTCCTTGGACCTTCACATTCACGATGAAACAAAGAACTCGCATCGGAATTAAATACAAAAGGCACAATGCCGCCTTCAGTACGGGAATAGAGACACTTCTTACAGTCTGTGTTTTGATCCTTTCCTGTGAGACCAATATTAGTTTTTGATACACCACTGCAGGTTCAATGTATTCCTTTGACCTTTACATTGACGATGAAGCACAGAATTCGCATCGGAAATAATTACAAAAATTACAATGGCGCCTTAAGTACAAGAATAGAGACTCTTCTTACAGTCTGTGATTTGATCCTTTCCTGTGAGACCAGTATTAGTTTCCGATACACCACTGCAGGTTCAATGTAATCCTTTGACCTTTACATTGATGATAAAACTCAGAAATCGCATCAGAATTAAATACAAATGGCACAACGCCGCCTTTAGTACGAAAATAGAGACACTCCTTACTGTCGATGCTTGGAGCATTCCCTGTGAGACCAGTATTAGTTTCCGATGTACCACTGCAGGTTCAATGTATTCCTTGGACATACACATTGACGATGAAACACTGAAATTACATCGGAATTAAGTACAATAGCCACAATGCCGCCTTAAGTGCAAGAAGAGTGAGACTTCCTAGAGTCTGTGCTTTGATCCTTTCCTGTGACACCAGTATTAGTTTCCGATACACCACTGCAGGTTCAATGTATTCCTTGGACCTTCACATTAACGATGAAACATAGAAATCGCATCGGAATTAAATACAAAAGGCACAATGCCGACTTAAGTACAAGAATGGAGACTCTCCTTACAGTCGGTGCTTTGAGCATTCCCTGTGAGACCAGTATTAGTTTCCGATACACCACTGCAGGTTCAATGTATTCCTTCGACATTCACATTGACGATGAAAGACAGATATCGCATCGGAATTAAATACAAAGGGCACAATGCCGCATTAGGTACAAGAATGGAGACTCTTCTTACAGTCGGTGCTTTGATCCTTTCCTGTGAGACCAGTATTAGTTTCCGATAGACCACTGCAGGTTCAATGTATTCCTTTGACCTTTACATTGACGATGAAGCACAGAATTCGCATCGGAAATAATTACAAAAATTACAATGGCGCCTTAAGTACAAGAATAGAGACTCTTCTTACAGTCTGTGCTTTGGTCCTTTCCTGTGAGACCAGTTTTAGTTTCCGATACACCACTGCAGGTTCAATGTATTCCTTTGACCTTTACATTGACGATGAAACACAGAAATCGCATCGGAATTAAATACAAAAATTACAATGCCGCCTTAAGTACAAGAATAGAGACTCTTCTTAAAGTCTGTGATTTGATCCTTTCCTGTGAGACCAGTATTAGTTTCCAATACACCACTGCAGGTTCAATGTATTCCTTTGACCTTCACATTGACGATGAAACACCGAAGTCGCATCGGAATTAAATACAAAAGGCACAATGCCGCATTAGGTACAAGAATGGAGACTCTTCTTACAGTCGGTGCTTTGATCCTTTCCTGTGAGACCAGTATTAGTTTCCGATAGACCACTGCAGGTTCAATGTATTCCTTATACGTAAACATTGACGATGAAACACACAAATCGCATCGGAATTAAATACAAAAGGCACAATGCCGCCTTTAGAACACGAATAGAGACTCTTCTTACAGTCTGTGCTTTGATTCTTTCCTGTGAGACCAGTACTAGTTTCCGATACACCACATCAGGTTCAATGTAGTCCTTTGACCTTCACATTGACGATGAAACACAGACATCGGGTCGGAATTAAATACAAAAGGCACAATGCCGCCTTAAGTACAAGAATAGAGACCCTTCTTACAGTGTGTGTTTTGATCCTTTCCTGTGAGACCAGTATTAGTTTTCGATGCACCACGGCAGGTTCAATGTTTTCCTTTGACCCTCACATTGACGATGAAACACAGATATGGCATCGGAATTAAATACAAAAGGCACAATGCCGCCTTAAGTACAAGAATAGAGACACTTCTTACAGTCTGTGCTTTGATCCTTTCCTGTGAGACCATTATTAGTTTCCGATACACCACTGCAGGTTCAATGTATTCCTTGGACATACACATTGTCAATGAAACACTGAAATTACATTGGAATTAAATACAAAAGGCCAAATGCCGCATTAAGTGCGAGAGGAATGAGGCTTCTTAGAGTCTGGGCTTTGATACTTCCCTGTGAGACCAGTATTAGTTTCCGATACACCACTGTAGGTTCAATGTATTCCTTGGACCTTCACATTGATGATAAAACACAGAAATCACTTGGAATTATATACAAATGGCACAATGCCGCCATAAGTACAAGAATAGAGACACTTCTTACTGTCGATGCTTTGAGCATTCCCTGTGAGACCAGTGTTAGTTTCCGATGTACCACTGCAGGTTCAATGAATTCCTTGGACATACACATTGACGATGAAACACTGAAATTACATCGGAATTAAATACAAAAGCCACAATGCCGCCTTATGTGCAAGAAGGGTGAGACTTCTTTGAGTCTGTGCTTCGATCCTTTCCTGTGAGACCAGTATTAGTTTCCGATACACCACTGCAGGTTCAATGTATTCCTTGGACCTTCGCATTGACGATGAAACACAGAAATCGCATCGGAATTAAATACAAAGGGCACAATGCCGCCTTAAGTACAAGAATATAGACTCTTCTTACAGTCGGTGTTTTGAGCATTCCCTGTGAGACCAGTATTAGTTTCCGATACACCACTGAAGGGTCAATGTATTCCTTCGACATTCACATTGACGATGAAACACAGAAATCGCATCGGAATTAAATACAAAAGGCATAATGCCGCCTTAAGTACAAGAATAGAGACTCTTCTTACAGTCGGTGCTTTGATCCGTTCCTGTGAGACCAGTATTAGTTTCCGATACACCACTGCAGGTTCAATGTATTCCTTGGACCTTCACATTGACGATGAAACACAGTAATTACATCGGAATTAAATACAAAAGGCACAATGCCGCCTTAATTGAAAGAATAGAGACTCTTCTTACAGTCGGTGCTTTGAGCATTCCCTGTGAGACCAGTATTAGTTTCCGATACAACACTGCAGGTTCAATGTATTCCTTATACGTAAACATTGACGATGAAACACCGAAATCGCATCGGAATTAAATACAAATGGCACAATGCCGCCTTAAGTACAAGAATAGAGACTCTTCTTACAGTCGGTGTTTTGAGCATTCCGTGAGAGACCAGTATTAGTTTCCGATACACCACTGCAGGTTCAATGGATTCCCTCGACATTCACATTGACGATGAAACACAGAAATCGCATCGGAATTAAATACAAAAGGCACAATGCCGCCTTAAGTACAAGAATAGAGACTCTTCTTACAGTCTGTGCTTTGATCCTTTCCTGTGAGACCAGTATTAGTTTCCGATACACCACTGCAGGTTCAATGTATTCCTTGGACCTTCACATTGACGATGAAACACAGTAATTACATCGGAATTAAATACAAAAGGCACAATGCCGCCATAGGTACAAGAATCTAGACTCTTCATACAGTCAGTGCTTTGAGAATTCCCTGTTAGACAAGTATTAGTTTCCGATACATCACTGCAGGTTCAATGTATTCCGTGGACATACACATGGTCGATGAAAGACTGAAATTACATCGAAATTAAATACAAAAGGCACAATGCCGCCTTAGGTACAAGAATCTAGACTCTTCATACAGTCAGTGCTTTGAGAATTCCCTGTTAGACAAGTATTAGTTTCCGATACATCACTGCAGGTTCAAAGTATTCCGTGGACATACACATGGTCGATGAAAGACTGAAATTACATCGAAATTAAATACAAAAGGCACAATGCCGCCTTAAGTGCAAGTAGAGAGAGACTTCTTAGAGTCTGTGCTTTGATCCTCTCCTGTGAGACCAGTATTAGTTTCCGATACACCACATCAGGTTCAATGTAGTCCTTTGACCTTCACATTGACGATGAAACACAGACATCGGATCGGAATTAAATACAAAAGGCACAATGCCGCCTTAAGTACAAGAATAGAGACCCTTCTTACAGTCTGTGCTTTGATTCTTTCCTGTGAGACCAGTATTAGTTTTCGATGCACCACTGCAGGTTCTATGTTTTCCATTGACCCTCACATTGACGATGATACACAGATATGGCATCGGAATTAAATACAAAAGGCACAATGCCGCCTTAAGTACAAGAATAGAGACACTTCTTACAGTCTGTGCTTTGATCCTTTCCTGTGAGACCATTATTAGTTTCCGATACACCACTGCAGGTTCAATGTATTCCTTGGACATACACATTGTCAATGAAACACTAAAATTACATCGGAATTAAATACTAAATGCCAAATGCCGCATTAAGTGCGAGAGGAATGAGGCTTCTTAGAGTCTGGGCTTTGATCCTTCCCTGTGAGACCAGTATTAGTTTCCGATACACCACTGTAGGTTCAATGTATTCCTTGGACCTTCACATTGATGATAAAACACAGAAATCGCATCGGAATTAAATACAAATGGCACAATGCCGCCTTAAGTTCAAGTATAGAGACTCTTCTTACAGTCTGTGCTTTGATCCTTCCCTGTGAGACCAGTATTAGTTTCCGATACACCACTGCAGGTTCAATGTATTCCTTATACGTAAACATTGACGATGAAACACAGAAATCGCATCGGAATTAAATACAAATGGCACAATGCCGCCTTAAGTACAAGAATAGAGACTCTTCTTACAGTCGGTGCTTTGAGTATTCCGTGAGAGACCAGTATTAGTTTCCGATACACCACTGCAGGTTCAATGGAATCCCTCGACATTCACATTGATGATGAAACACAGAAATCGCTTCGGAATTAAATACAAAAGGCACAATGCCGCCTTAAGTACAAGAATAGAGACTCTTCTTACAGTCTGTGCTTTGATCCTCTCCTGTGAGACCAGTATTAGTTTCCGATACACCACTGCAGGTTCAATGTATTCCATTGACCTTCACATTGACGATGAAACACTGAAATCGCATCGGAATTAAATACAAAAGCCACAATGCCGCCGTTGGTACAAGAATAGAGACTCTTCTTACAGTCTGTGCTTTGATCCTTTCCTGTGAGACCAGTATTAGTTTCCGATACACCACTGCAGGTTCAATGTATTCCATTGACCCTCACATTGACGATGAAACACAGAAATCGCATCGGAATTAAATACAAAAGGCACAATGCAACCTTAAGTACAAGAATAGAGTCTCTTTTTACAGTCTGTGCTTTGATCCTTTCCTGTGAGACCAGTATTAGTTTCCGATACACCACTGCAAGTTCAATGAATTCCTTGGACATACACATTGACGATGAAATACTGAAATTACATCGGAATTAAATACAAAAGGCACAATGCCGCCTTAAGTACAAGAATAGAGACACTTCTTCCAGTCGATGCTTAGAGCATTCCCTGTGAGACCAGTATTAGTTTCCGATACACCACTGCAGGTTCAATGTATTGCTTTGACCTTCTCATTGACGATGACACACAGAAATCGCATCGGAATTAAATACAAAAGGCAAAATGCCGCCTTAGGTACAAGAATGTAGACACTTCATACAGTCGGTGCCTTGAGAATTCCCTGTTAGACCAGTATTAGTTTCAGATACAACACTGCAGGTTCAATGAATTCCTTGGACATTCACATTCACGATGAAACACAGAAATCGCATCGGAATTAAATACAAAAGGCACAATGTAGCCTTTAGTACAAGAATAGAGACACTTCCAACAGTCTGTCCTTTGATCCTTTCCTGTGAGGCCAGTATTAGTTTCCGATACACCACTGCAGGTTCAATGTATTCCTTGGACCTTCACATTCACGATGAAACAAAGAAATCGCATCGGAATTAAATACAAAAGGCGCAATGCCACCTTAAGTACAGGAATAGAGACACTTCTTACAGTCTGTGTTTTGATCCTTTCCTGTGAGACGAGTATTAGTTTCCGATACACCACTGCAGGTTCAATGTATTCCTTGGACATACACATTGTCAATGAAACACTGAAATTACAACGGAATTAAATACAAAACGCACAATGCCGCCTTAAGTGCAAGAGGAAAGAGGCTTCTTAGAGTCTGGGCTTTGATCCTTTCCTGTGAGACCAGTATTAGTTTCCGATACACCACTGGAGGTTCAATGTATTCCTTGGACCTTTACATTGATGATAAAACACAGAAATCGCATCAGAATTAAATACTAATGGCACAACGCCGCCTTAGGTGCAAGAATAGAGACTCTTCTTACAGTCTGTGCTTTGATCCTTTCCTGTGAGACCAGTATTAGTTTCCGATACACCACTGCAGGTTCAATGTATTCCTTTGACCTTCACATTGACGATGAAACACAGAAATCGCATCGGAATTAAATACAAAAGGCACAATGCCGCCTTACGTACAAGAATAGAGACTCTTCTTACAGTCGGTGATTTGATCCATTCCTATGAGACCAGTATTAGTTTACGATACACCACTGCAGGTTCAATGTATTCCGTGGACGTTAGCATTGACGATGAAACACACAAATCGCTTCGGAATTAAATACAAAAAACACAATGCCGCCTTATGCACACGAATAGAGACTCTTCTTACAGTCTGTGGTTTGATTCTTTACTGTGACAACCAGTATTAGTTTCCGATACACCACTCCAGGTTCAATGTAGTCCTTTGCCTTCACATTGACGATGAAACACAGACATCGGATCGGAGTTAAATACAAAAGCCACAATGCCGAGTTAAGTACAAGAATAGAGACCCTTCTTACAGTCTGTGCTTTGATCCTTTCCTGTGAGACCAGTATTAGTTTACGATACACCACTGCAGGTTCAATGTATTCCATTGACCCTCACATTGACGATGAAACACAGAAATCTCATCGGAATTAAATACAAAAGCATAATGCCGCCTTAAGTACAAGAATAGAGACTCTTCTTACAGTCTGTTCTTTGATCCTTTCCTGTGAGGCCAGTATTAGTTTCCGATTCACCACTGCTGACTCAATGTATTCCTTGGACCTTCACATTCACGATGAAACACAGATATCGCATCGGAATTAAATACAAAGGGCACAATGCCGCCTTAAGTACAAGAATAGAGACACTTCTTACAGTCTGTGCTTTGATCCTTTCCTGTGAGACCATTATTAGTTTCCGATACACCACTGCAGGTTCAATATATTCCATGGACATACACATTGTCAATGAAACACTGAAATTATATCGGAATTAAATACAAAAGGCAAAATGCCGCCTTAAGTGCGAGAGGAATGAGGATTCTTAGAGTCTGGGCTTTGATCCTTTCCTGTGAGACCAGTATTAGTTTCCGATACTCCACTGTAGGTTCAATGTATTCCTTGGACCTTCACATTGATGATAAAACACAGAAATCGCATCGGAATTAAATACAAATGGCACAATGCCGCCTTATGTACAAGAATAGAGACACTTCTTACTGTCGATGCTTTGAGTATTCCCTGTGAGACCAGTATTAGTTTCCGATGTACCACTGCAGGTTCAATGTATTCCTTGGACATACACATTGACGATGAAACACTGAAATTACATCGGAATTAAATACAAAAGCCACAATGCCGCCATAAGTGCAAGAAGAGTGAGACTTCTTAGAGTCTGTGCTCTGATCCTTTCCTGTGAGACCAGTATTAGTTTGCGATACACCACTGCAGGTTCAATGTATTCCTTTGACCTTCACATTGACGATGACACACAGAAATCGCATCGGAATTAAATACAAAAGGCACAATGCCGCCATAAGTAGAAGAATGTAGTTTCTTCATACAGTCAGTGCTTTGAGAATTCCCTGTTAGACCAGTATTAGTTTCCGATACAACACTGCAGGTTCAATGTATTCCTTGGACATACACATGGACGATGAAACACTGAAATTACATCGGAATTAAATACAAAAGGCACAATGCCGCCTTAAGTGCAAGTAGAGAGAGACTTCTTAGAGTGTGTGCTTTGATCCTTTCCTGTGAGACCAGTATTAGTTTCTGATACACCACTGCTGGTTCAATGTATTCCTTGGATCTTCACATTGACGATGAAACACAGAAATCACATCGGAATTAAATGCAAAAGGCACAATGCCGCCTTAAGTTAGAGAATAGAGATTCTTCTTACTGTCGGTGCTTTGTGCATTCCCTGTGAGACCAGTATTAGTTTCCGATACACCACTGCAGGTTCAATGTATTCCTTGGACCATCACATTGACGATGAAAGACAGAAATCGCATTGGAAATAAATACAAAACGCACAATGCCGCCTTAAGTACGAGAATAGAGACTCATCTTACAGTCGGTGTTTTGAGCATACCCTGTGAGACCAGTATTAGTTTCCGATACACCACTGCAGGTTCAATGTATTCCTTGGACATACACATTGACGATGAAACATTGTATTTACATCGGAATTAAATACAAAAGGCACAATGCCGCCTAAGTGTAAGAAGAGTGAGACTTCTTAGAGTCTGTGTTTGATCCTTTTCTGTGAGACCAGTATTAGTAGCCGATACACTACTGCAGGTTCAATGCAATCCTTGGACCTTCACATTGACGATGAATCACAGAAATCGCATCGGAATTAAAAACAAAATGAACAACGCCGCCTTAAGTACGAGAATAGAGACTCTTTTTACAGTCTGTGCCTTGAACACTCCCTGTTTGACCAGTATTAGTTACCGATACACAACTGCAGGCTCAATGTATTCCTTGGACCTTCACACTGGCGATGAAACACTGAAATTGCATCGGAATTAAATACAAATGGCACAATGCCGCCTTCAGTGCAAGAAGAGTGAGACTTCTTAGAGTCTGTGCTTTGATCGTTTCCTGTGAGCCCAGTATTAGTTTCCGATGCACCACTGCAGGTTCAATGTATTCCTTGGACCTTCACGTTGACGATGAAACACAGAAATCGCATCGGAATTAAATACAAAACGCACAATGCCGCCTTAAGTGCAAGAAGAGTGAGACTTCTTAGAGTCTGTGCTTTGATCCTTTCCTGAGAGCCCAGTATTAGTTTCCGATACACCACTGCAGGTTCAATGTATTCCTTGGACCTTCACATTGCCGATGAAACACAGAAAACGCATCGGAATGAAATACAATAGGCACAATGCCGCCGTAGGTACAAGAATAGAGACTCTTCTCACAGTCGGTGATTTGAGCATTCCCTGTGAGACCAGTATTAGATTCCGATACACCACTGCAGGTTCGAAGTATTCCTTAGACCTTCACGTTGACGATGAAACACAGAAATCGCATCGGAATTAAATACAAAGCGCACAATGACGCCTTCAGTACAAGAATAGAGATTCTTCTTACAGTCGGCGCTTTGAGCATTCCCTGTGAGACCACTATTAGTTTCCGATACACCACTGCAGGTTCAATGTATTCCTCGGACATACACATTCACGATGAAACACAGGAATCGCATCGTAATTAAATGCAAACGGCACAATGCCGCCTTAAGTACAAGAATAGAGATTCTTCTTACAGTCGGTGCTTTGAGCATTCCCTGTGAGACCAGTATTAGTTTCCGATACTCCACTGCAGGTTTAATGTATTCCTTGGACCTTCAAATTGAAGATGAAACACAGAAATCGCATCCGAATTAAGGGGATACGGAATCACCTATCCCCGCAATGTTAATATATGCCTACTATAGGGAACATTTTCTCACAAACTACTGGAGACAGAGAGGTAAAAATTTTACTGTATGTGCATTCATATGTTACAACAATACTGAAACAACAGTTTATTGTCAAAGTATTTTCTTACAGAGATATTGTACATTTATTTTTAAGTAAATTTTTTCCATCGCTTTTTACTAGACTATCATCCCTAAGTCTTTTGTAAATCAAGTAATTAAAAAATCGTTGTTTCAGTATGTAATAGGGACCTATGTCACTACGTCATAAAAATTTCAGACTTCTAGGTTGACCAGTACCTGAGATAATGTTCCTAGATGAAGTAAAAAGTAAACTTACGGGAAACGGAGAAAGAAGATTAAAACATTCCTGATCCGTCGCTAATACCCCCTTCACAGTCTTCATAATCATCTTCAAGTCTTCTTTTGGCACCCCTCTGCACCTGTCTTGCTTTTTTCACTAATGTCTTGATTATATTATCAGCATGCCTTAGTCTGTGCTGATCTAAAAAGAACATAGCACGTACCGTACGGGAACCAACACACATACCCAACTTTTGAAGGACCTGGCATTTAGTTATATTTCCAAGATTGAAGGTTGCCACAGCATCATACACACCAAAATGTAGTGTATTAATTCCGACAAACACTGTTTTTGGGAGACGATGCCATATCACACTATTCAAGCACTCGTTGGGGTTCTGCGTTTTTCCGTGAAGACATTTCATCAGAAGACTTCTGTCAGCCAGATCTCTGAAAATGGGCTTTATTTCTGCCATGATGGCTGATGGTAGACTGTGGTGGTGAATGTATTTCTCTCCTGTTGTTAGTCCCCTATTGTATTTACACCAGCTGTTTTCACCTTTGGGGCACAAACCATGTTGTGGATGCTCATCCGTGGATGCGGTGTGGAAATATAAAGCCCATATAGCTCTCCTCATTTCTTCAAGATTGCCTGTATTTTGCCTGATTGCAAGGCCATAGCAGTTCTGAATGTGGTCTATTATGGAATCAGTCAATCTTCCTCTGCCATCCAAGGTTTTCCCATCATCTAGTTTTTTCCCTTTCATAACTGATTTTAACCTTCTCAGCCTGGCACCCATTCTCTTCTGCACATGTCCTATACATTCAAGTTTGCTTATATTTACACTGTTCCCATATGGTTTGCTTTCCAAAACTTCTTTGAATGCTTTAGAGTCGCCATCTCCCAGATATTTGACATAGCGAACATTATACCACTGTGAAGAGCGATGAAAAATTTTCTTCACCCCAGCAACCTCCATGCCACCACTACTACCATAATAATTAGCAATACAGTCATCACTGTGTTCATTTTTCAGCCTGCCTGTGCACCTACAGTATTTAGACATTATTGCAACATCAATAACCTTGCCAGTATCAACACTAGTTGCTGTTACAACACCATTGTTGGAGGTGTGGCCCCTTTTCTGCCACGTGCCATCAAACGCCACTGTGAGGTCACGACTGCCGTCATTTTCTTCCACTGCTTCTTCCACAGCAACCTGCATTGACTTCTGTGCTACATCTTCAACTGCAGATCCTAGTACATAATTGTAAGCTTCAAACTTTGAAGGTGCACTTGGAAGATTTAGAACACCACATAGCATATCACCAGCTGCTTTGCCCTTACCAATTGCTCGCAATCCATAAACTAACCTAATATTTACACTATAAAGTTCAGTTTTCTTGTATCCATTATTTACAGTTACTGAAACCGAACTTGGAAACTTACAGCTGTATTTACAAACACTGCATATTAAATTAAACTGGGCAGCCAGGCCAACATGGGATTCTACTTTCAGAGAAACGTTTCCATGACATTTTTTGCAGCACAAACTGTTTTCAAGAGCTTCACACAATATATTCGTATCAATGAGTTCAAAAACTTCATTCCCTCTATCAAGTAAATTATATTTCTCTTCCAAATCTCTTAGTTTTTTATGAGAAGCACTGTTTTCATTTGGTGTAAGTTCGTTCGGCAAATCAGTAATAAGTGGATTCACATTTTCCAACAGTGATGATGATGAACTGCTTTGCTTTGCTAATGAATCATTATTTCTTTTCTTTTGCCAGTTCACACGCTTTTTAAATACTTTTGCTTTAGCTCTAGGCATTTTCACTGCGAAAAATGAAGCACTAAATACGAAATAACTCAACAACAACTACTTTCTTATATCACACTGTTTACAAAACAGTCCCGCCACAAAGTCAAAGAGTAACTTGAGGAAACCAGAGAGAAACATTTTCGGGCAACTAGTGTATAAATAGTCGCTGGAAATCGGGATATTTGAATTCATGTCACTTTAAAGGTACTGCCAAAAAGTTCAAGGTCAGCCACGAGAGACGTGTATAACTAAAGCGCAATACCCGATCTCACAAATATATAAAAATAAAATAGTTATAATTGTAGTAGAGCTATGTATGATACGTCATTTTAAAGAGGAAACATGGCAGAATATAATACGCCAATAAAAAAAATTCGATTTTTTAACCCAAAATCCGATTCCGTATCCCCTTAAATACAAAAGGCACAATGCCGCCTTAAGTGCAAGAAGAGTGAGACTTGTTAGAGTCTGTGCTTTGATCCTTTCCTGTGACACCAGTATTAGTCTCCGATACACCACTGCAGGTTCAATGTATTCCTTGGACCTTCAAATTGAAGATGAAACACAGAAATCGCATCCGAATTAAATACAAAAGGCACAATGCCGCCTTAAGTACAAGAATTGAGACTCTTCTTACAGTCGGTGCTTTGAGCATTCCCTGTGAGACCAGTATTAGTTTCCGATACACTACTGCAGTTTCAAGGTAATCCTTGGACCTTAGCATTGATGATGAAACACAGAAATTACATCGGAATTAAATATAAAAGGCACAATGCTGCCTTAAGTACAAGAATGGAGACTCTTCTTACAGTCGGTGCTTTGAGCATTCTCTGTGAGACCAGTATTAGTTTCCGATACACCACTGCAGGTTCAATGTATTCCTTGGACCTTCACATTTACGATGAAACACTGAAATTACATCGGAATTAAATACAAAAGGCATAATGCCGCCTAAAGTGCAAGAAGAGTGAGACTTCTTTGGGTCTGTGCTTTGATCCTTTCCTGTGAGTCCAGTATTAGTTTCCGATACACTACTGCAGGTTCAAGGTAATCATTGGACCTTCACATTGACGATAAAACAAAGAAACCGCATCGGAATTATATACAAAAGGCACAATGCCGCCTTAAGTACAAGAATAGCGACTCTTCTTACAGTCGTTGCTTTGAGCATTCCCTGTGAGACCAGTATTAGTTTCCCATACACCACTGCAGGTTCAATGTATTCCTTGGACCTTCGCAATTACGATGAAACACTGAATTGACATTGGAAGTAAATACAAAAGTCACAATGCCGCCTTAAGTGCAAGAAGAGTGAGACTTCTTAGGGTCTGTGCTTTGATCATTCCCTGTGAGACCAGTATTAGTTTCTGATACACTACTGCAGGTTCAACGTAATCCTTGGACCTTCACATTGACGATAAAACAAAGAAACCGCATCGGAATTATATACAAAAGGCACAATGCCGCCTTAAGTACAAGAATAGAGACTCTTCTTACAGTCGGTGCTTTGAGCATTCCCTGTGAGTCCAGTATTAGTTTCCGATACACCACTGCAGGTTCAATGTATTCCTTGGATATACACATTGACGATGAAACACATAAATTACATCGGAATTAAATACAAAAGGCACAATGCCGCCTTAAGTACATGAATAGAGACTCTTCTTACAGTCGGTGCTTTGAGCATTCCCTGGGAGACCAGTATTAGTTTCCGATACACCACTGCAGGTTCAATGTATTCCTTGGACCTTCACATTGACGATGAAACACAGAAATCTCATCGGAATTAAATATGAAAGGCACAATGCCGCCTTAAGTACAAGAATAGAGACACTTCTTGCAGTCGGTTGTTTGAGCATTCCCTGTGAGACCAGTATTAGTTTCCTATACACCACTGCAGGTTCAGTGTATTCCTTGGACATACACATTGACGATGAAACACTGAGATTACATCGGAATTAAATACAAAAGTCACAATGCCGCCTTAAGTGCAAGAGGAATGAGACTTCTTAGGGTCTGTGCTTTGATCCTTTATTGTGAGACCACTATTAATTTCTAATACACTACTGAAGGTTCAAGGTAATCCTTGGACCTTCACATTGACGATAAAATAAAGAAACCGCATCGGAATTATATACAAAAGGCACAATGCCGCCATAGGTACAAGAATAGAGACTCTTCTCACAGTCGGTGATTTGAGCATTCCCTGTGAGACCAGTATTAGTTTCCGATACACCACTGCAGGTTCGAAGTATTCCTTTGACCTTCACGTTGACGATGAAACACAGAAATCGCATCGGAATTAAATACAAAACGCACAATGCCGCCTTCAGTACAAGAATAGAGATTCTTCTTACAGTCGGTGCTTTGAGCATTCCCTGTGAGACCAGTATTAGTTTCCAATACACCACTGCAGGTTCAATGTATTTCTTGGACATTCACATTGACGATGAAACACAGGAATCGCATCGGAATTAAATGCAAAAGGCACAATGCCGCCTTAAGTAATAATAATAGAGATTCTTCATACAGTCGGTGCTTTGAGCATTCCCTGTGAGACCAGTATTAGTTTCCGATACTCCACTGCAGGTTCAATGTATTCCTTGGACCATCACATTGACGATGAAACACAGTAATCGCATCGGAATTAAATACAAAACGCACAATGCCGCCTTAAGTACAAGAATAGAGACTCTTCTTACAGTCGGTGCTTTGAGCAATCCCTGTGAGACCAGTATTGGTTTCCGATACAGCACTGCATGTTCAATGTATTCCTTGGACGTAAACATTGACGATGAAACACTGAAATTACATCGGAATTAAATACAAAAGGCACAATGCCGCCTTAAGTACAAGAATAGAGACTCTTCTTACTGTCGGTGCTTTTAGCATTCCCTGTGAGCCAGTATTAGTTTCCGATAGACCACTGCACGTACAATGTATGCCTTGGACCTTCACATTGACGATGAAACACAGAAATCGCATCGGAATAAAAATACAAAAGGCACAATGCCGCCTTAAGTACAAGAATAGAGACTCTTCTTACAGTCGGTGCTTTGAGAATTCCCTGTGAGTCCAGTATTAGTTTCTGATACACCACTGCTGGTTCAATGTATTCCTTGGACATACACATTGACGATGAAACACAGAAATTACATCGGAATTAAATACAAAAGTCACAATGGCGCCTTAAGTGCAAGAAGAGTGAGACTTGTTAGAGTCTGTGCTTCGATCCTTTCCTGTGACACCAGTATTAGTCTCCGACACACCACTGCAGGTTCAATGTATTCCTTGACCTTCAAATTGAAGATGAAACACAGAAATCGCATCCGAATTAAATACAAAAGGCACAATGCCGCCTTAAGTACAAGAATTGAGACTCTTCTTACAGTCGGTGCTTTGAGCATTCTCTGTGAGACCAGTATTAGTTTCCAATACACCACTGCAGGTTCAGTGTATTCCTTGGACATACACATTGACGATGAAACACAGAAATTACATCGGAATTAAATACAAAAGGCACAATGCCGCTTTCAGTGCAAGAAGAGTGAGACTTCTTAGAGTCTGTGCTTTGATCTTTTCCTGTGAGACCAGTATTAGTTTCCGATACACTACTGCAGGTTCAAGGTAACCCTTGGACCTTAGCATTGATGATGAAACACAAAAGTTACATCGGAATTAAGTTCGAAAGGCACAATGCCGCCTTAAGTACAAGAATAGAGACTCTTCTTACAGTCGGTGCTTTGAGCATTCCCTGTGAGACCAGTATTAGTTTCCGATACACCACTGCAGGTTCAATGTATTCCTTGGACCTTCACATTTACGATGAAACACTGAATTTACATCGGAATTAAATACAAAACGCACAATGCCGCCTTAAGTGCAAGAAGAGTGAGACTTATTAGGGTATGTGCTTTGATCCTTTCCTCTGAGACCAGTATTAGTTTCCGATACACTACTGCAGGTTCAAGGCAATCCTTGGACCTTCACATTGGCGATAATACAAAGAAACCGCATCGGAATTATATACAAAAGGCACAATGCCGCCTTAAGTACAAGAATAGCGACTCTTCTTACAGTCGTTGCTTTGAGCATTCCCTGTGAGACCAGTATTAGTTTCCGATACACCACTGCAGGTTCAATGTATTCCTTGGATATACACATTGACGACGACACACATAAATTACATCGGAACTAAATAGAAAAGGCAAAATGCCGCCTAAGTACATGAATAGAGACTCTTCTTACAGTCGGTGCTTTGAGCATTCCCTGGGAGACCAGTATTAGTTTCCGATACACCACTGCAGGTTCAATGTATTCCTTGGACCTTCACATTGACGATGAAACACAGAAATCTCATCGGAATTAAATATAAAAGGCACAATGCCGTCTTAAGTACAAGAATAGAGACACTTCTTGCAGTCGGTGCTTTGAGCATTCCCTGTGAGACCAGTATTAGTTTCCTATACACCACTGCAGGTTCAATGTATTCCTTGGACATACATATTGACGATGAAACACATAAAATACATCGGAATTAAATACAAAAGGCACAATGCCGCCTTAAGTACAAGTATGTAGACTCTTCTTACAGTCGGTGCTTTGAGCATTCCCTGTGAGACCACTATTAGTTTCCGATACAGCACTGCAGGTTCAATGTATTCCTTGGACGTAAACATTGACGATGAAACACTGAGAACACATCGGAATTAAATATAAAAGGCACAATAACGCCTTAAGTACAACAATAAAGACACTTCATACAGTTGGTGGTTTAAGCATCCCTGTGAGACCAGTATTAGTTTCCAATACACCACTGCAGGTTCAATGTATTCCTTGGAAGTAAACATTGACGATGAAACACTGAAATTACATGGGAGTTAAATACAAAAGGCACAATGCCGCCTTAAGTCCAAGAATAGAAGCTCTTCATACAGTCGGTGTTTCAGCATTCCCTGTGAGACCAGTATTAGTTTCCGATACACCACTGCACGTTCAATGTATTCCTTGGACCTTCACATTGACGATAAAACATAGAAATCGCATCGGAATTAAATACAAAAGGCATAATGCCCCCTTAAGTACAAGAATGTAGACTCTTCTTACAGTCGGTGATTTGAGCATTCCCTGTGAGACCAGTAATAGTTTCCGATACACCACTGCAGTCTCAATGTATTCCTTGGACATACACATTGACGATGAAACACATAAATTACATCGGTATTAAATACAAAAGGACCAATGCCGCCTTAAGTACAAGAATAGAGACTCTTCTTCCAGTCGGTGCTTTGAGCATTCCCTGCGAGCCAGTATTAGTTTCCGATAGACCACTGCACGTTCAGTGTATTCCTTGGACCTTCACATTGACGATGAAACACAGAAATCGCATCGGAATAAAATTCAAAAGGCACAATGCGGCCTTAAGTACAAGAATTGAGACTCTTCTTACAGTCGGTGTCTTGAGCATTCCCTGTGAGACCAGTATTAGTTTCCAATACACCACTGCAGGTTCAATGTAATCCTTGGACATACACATTGACGATGAAACACAGAAATCGCATTGGAATTAAATACAAAACGCACAATGCCGCCTTAAGTACAAGAATAGAGACTCTTCTTACAGTCGGTGCTTTGAGCATTCCCTGTGAGACCAGTATTAGTTTCCGATACAGCACTGCATGTTCAATGTATTCCTTGGACGTAAACATTGAAGGTGAAACACTGAAATTACATCGGAATTAAATACAAAAGGCACAATGCCGCCTTAAGTTCAAGAATAGAGACTCTTCTTACAGTCGGTGCTTTGAGCATTCCCTGTGAGTCCAGTATTAGTTTCTGATACACCACTGCAGGTTCAATGTATTCCTTGGACATACACATTGACGATGACACACTGAAATTACATTGGAATTAAATACAAAAGGCACAATGCCGCCTTAAGTGCAAGAAGAGTGAGACTTGTTAGAGTCTGTGCTTTCATCCTTTCCTGTGACACCAGTATTAGTCTCCGATACACCACTGCCAGTTCAATGTATTCCTTGGACCTTCAAATTGAAGATGAAACACAGAAATCGCATCCGAATTAAATACAAAAGGCACAATGCCGCCTTAAGTACAAGAATTGAGACTCTTCTTACAGTCGGTGCTTTGAGCATTCCCTGTGAGACCAGTATTAGTTTCCGATACACTACTGCAGGTTCAAGGTAATCCTTGGACCTTAGCATTGATGATGAAACACAAAAATTACATCGGAATTAAGTTCAAAAGGCACAATGCCGCCTTAAGTACAAGAATAGAGACTCTTCTTACAGTCGGTGCTTTGAGCATTCCCTATGGGACCAGTATTAGTTTCCGATACACCACTGCAGGTTCAATGTATTCCTTGGACCTTCACATTTACGATGAAACACTGAATTTACATCGGAATTAAATACAAAACGCACAATGACGCCTTAAGTGCAAGAAGGGTGAGACTTATTAGGGTATGTGCTTTGATCCTTTCCCGTGAGACCAGTATTAGTTTCCGATACACTACTGCTGGTTCAAGGTAATCCTTGGACCTTCACATTGGCGATAATACAAAGAAACCGCATCGGAATTATATACAAAAGGCACAATGCCGCCTTAAGTACAAGAATAGCGACTCTTCTTACAGTCGTTGCTTTGAGCATTCCCTGTGAGACCAGTATTAGTTTCCGATACACCACTGCAGGTTCAATGTATTCCTTTGACCTTCACATTGACGATGAAACACAGAAATCGCATCGGAATTAAATACAAAAGGCACAATGCCGCATTAGGTACAAGAATAGAGACTCTTCTTACAGTCGGTGCTATGATCCTTTCCTGTGAGACCGGTATTAGTTTCCGATACACCACTGCAGGTTCAATGTATTCCTTGGACGTAAACATTGACGATGAAACACACAAATCGCATCGGAATTAAATACAAAATGCACAATGCCGCCTTAAGAACACGAATAGAGACTCTTCTTACAGACTGTGCTTTGATTCTTTCCTGTGAGAACAGTATTAGTTTCCGATACACCACTTCAGATTCAATGTAGTCCTTTGACCTTCACATTGACGAGGAAACACAGACATCTGATCGGAATTAAATACAAAAGCCACAATGCCGCCTTAAGTACAGGAATAGAGACCCTTCTTACAGTCTGTGCTTTGATCCTTTCCTGTGAGACCAGTATTATTTTCCGATACACCACTGCAGGTTCAATGTATTCCATTGACCCTCACATTGACGATGAAACACAGAAATCTCATCGGAATTAAATACAAATGTCACAATGCCGCCTTAAGTACAAGAATAGAGACTCTTCTTACAGTCTGTGCTTTGATCCTTTCCTGTGAGACCAGTATTAGTTTCCGATACACCACTGCAGGCTCAATGTATTCCTTGGAGCTTCACATTCACGATGAAACACAGATATGGCATCGGAATTAAATACAAATGGCACAATGCCGCCTTAGTACAAGAATAGAGACACTACTTACAGTCTGTGCTTTCATCCTTTCCTGTGAGACCATTATAGTTTCCGATACACCACTGCAGGTTCAATGTATTCCTTGGACCTTCAAATTGAATATGAAACACAGAAATCGCATCCGAATTAAATTCAAAATTCACAATGCGGCCTTAAGTACAAGAATTGAGACTCTTCTTACAGTCGGTGTCTTGAGCATTCCCTGTGAGACCAGTATTAGTTTCCAATACACCACTGCAGGTTCAATGTAATCCTTGGACACACACATTGACGATGAAACACAGAAATCGCATTGGAATTAAATACAAAACGCACAATGCCGCCTTAAGTACAAGAATAGAGACTCTTCTTACAGTCGGTGCTTTGAGCATTCCCTGTGAGACCAGTATTAGTTTCCGATACAGCACTGCATGTTCAATGTATTCCTTGGACGTAAACATTGAAGGTGAAACACCGAAATTACATCGGAATTAAATACAAAAGGCACAATGCCGCCTTAAGTTCAAGAATAGAGACTCTTCTTACAGTCGGTGCTTTGAGCATTCCCTGTGAGTCCAGTATTAGTTTCTGATACACCACTGCAGGTTCAATGTATTCCTTGGACATACACATTGACGATGACACACTGAAATTACATTGGAATTAAATACAAAAGGCACAATGCCGCCTTAAGTGCAAGAAGAGTGAGACTTGTTAGAGTCTGTGCTTTCATCCTTTCCTGTGACACCAGTATTAGTCTCCGATACACCACTGCCAGTTCAATGTATTCCTTGGACCTTCAAATTGAAGATGAAACACAGAAATCGCATCCGAATTAAATACAAAAGGCACAATGCCGCCTTAAGTACAAGAATTGAGACTCTTCTTACAGTCGGTGCTTTGAGCATTCCCTGTGAGACCAGTATTAGTTTCCGATACACTACTGCAGGTTCAAGGTAATCCTTGGACCTTAGCATTGATGATGAAATACAAAAATTACATCGGAATTAAGTTCAAAAGGCACAATGCCGCCTTAAGTACAAGAATAGAGACTCTTCTTACAGTCGGTGCTTTGAGCATTCCCTGTGGGACCAGTATTAGTTTCCGATACACCACTGCAGGTTCAATGTATTCCTTGGACCTTCACATTTACGATGAAACACTGAATTTACATCGGAATTAAATACAAAACGCACAATGCCGCCTTAAGTGCAAGAAGGGTGAGACTTATTAGGGTATGTGCTTTGATCCTTTCCCGTGAGACCAGTATTAGTTTCCGATACACTACTGCTGGTTCAAGGTAATCCTTGGACCTTCACATTGGCGATAATACAAAGAAACCGCATCGGAATTATATACAAAAGGCACAATGCCGCCTTAAGTACAAGAATAGCGACTCTTCTTACAGTCGTTGCTTTGAGCATTCCCTGTGAGACCAGTATTAGTTTCCGATACACCACTGCAGGTTCAATGTATTCCTTTGACCTTCACATTGACGATGAAACACAGAAATCGCATCGGAATTAAATACAAAAGGCACAATGCCGCATTAGGTACAAGAATAGAGACTCTTCTTACAGTCGGTGCTATGATCCTTTCCTGTGAGACCGGTATTAGTTTCCGATACACCACTGCAGGTTCAATGTATTCCTTGGACGTAAACATTGACGATGAAACACACAAATCGCATCGGAATTAAATACAAAATGCACAATGCCGCCTTAAGAACACGAATAGAGACTCTTCTTACAGACTGTGCTTTGATTCTTTCCTGTGAGAACAGTATTAGTTTCCGATACACCACTTCAGATTCAATGTAGTCCTTTGACCTTCACATTGACGAGGAAACACAGACATCGGATCGGAATTAAATACAAAAGCCACAATGCCGCCTTAAGTACAAGAATAGAGACCCTTCTTACAGTCTGTGCTTTGATCCTTTCCTGTGAGACCAGTATTATTTTCCGATACACCACTGCAGGTTCAATGTATTCCATTGACCCTCACATTGACGATGAAACACAGAAATCTCATCGGAATTAAATACAAATGGCACAATGCCGCCTTAGTACAAGAATAGAGACACTACTTACAGTCTGTGCTTTCATCCTTTCCTGTGAGACCATTATAGTTTCCGATACACCACTGCAGGTTCAAACTATTCCTTGGACATACACATTGTCAATGAAACACTGAAATTACATCGGAATTAAATACAAAATTCAAAATGCCGCATTAAGTGCGAGAGGAATGAGGCTTCTTAGAGTCTGGGCTTTGATCCTTCCCTGTGAGACCAGTATTAGTTTCCGATACACCACTGTAGGTTCAATGTATTCCTTGGACCTTCACATTGATGATATAACACAGGAATCGCATCGGAATTAAATACAAATGGCACAATGCCGACTTAAGTACAAGAATAGAGACACTTCTTACTGTCGATGCTTTGAGCATTCCCTGTGAGACCAGTATTAGTTTCCGATGTACCACTGCAGGTTCAATGAATTTCTTGGACATACACATTGACGATGAAACACTGAAATTACATCGGAATTAAATACAAAAGCCACAATGCCGCCTTAAGTGCAAGAAAAGTGAGACTTCTTTGAGTCTGTGCTTTGATCATTTCCTGTGAGACCAGTATTAGTTTCCGATACACCACTGCAGGTTCAATGTATTCCTTGGACCTTCACATTGACGATGACACACAGAAATCGCATCGGAAATAAATACAAAAGGCACAATGCCGCCTTAGGTACAAGAATCTAGACTCTTCATACAGTCAGTGCTTTGAGAATTCCCTGTTAGACCAGCACTAGTTTCCGATACACCACTGCTGGTTCAATGTATTCCTTGGATCTTCACATTGACGATGAAACATAGAAATCAAATCGGGATTAAATGCAAAAGGCACAATGCCGCCTTAAGTACAAGAATAGAGATTCTTCTTACAGTCGGTGCTTTGTGCATTCCCTGTGAGACCAGTATTAGTTTCCGATACAGCACTGCAGGTTCAATGCATTCCTTGGACGTAAACACTGACAATGAAACACTGAAATTACATCGGAATTAAATACAAAAGGCACAATGCCGCCTTAAGTACAAGAATAGAGACTCTTCTTACGGTCGGTGCTTTGAGCATTGCCTGTGAAACCAGTGTTAGTTTCCGACACACCACTGCAGGTTGAATGTATTCCTTGGACTTTCACATTGACGATGAAACACAGAAATCGTATAGGAATTAAATACAAAAGCCACAATGCCGTCATAGGTACAAGAATAGAGACTCTCCTTACAGTCGGTGATTTAAGCATTCGTGTGAGAAAAGTATTAGTTTCCGATACACCACTGCAGGTTGAATGTATTCCTTGGACATACACATTGACGATGAAACATTGTATTTACATCGGAATTAAATACAAAAGGCACAATGCCGCCTTAAGTGTAAGAAGAGTGAGACTTCTAAGAGTCTGTGTTTGATCCTTTTCTGTGCGACCAGTATTAGTTTCCGATACACTACTGCAGGTTCAATGCAATACTTGGACCTTCACATTGACGATGAAACACAGAAATCGCATCGGAATTAAAAACAAAAGGAACAACGCCGCCTTAAGTACAAGAATATGAGACTCTTTTAACAGTCTGTGCCTTGAGCACTCCCTGTGAGACCAGTATTAGTTACCCATACACCACTGCAGGTTCAATGTATTCCATTGACCCTCACATTGACTATGAAACACAGAAATCGCATCGGAATTAAATACAACAGGCACAATGCCGCCTTAAGTACAAGAATAGAGACTCTTCTTACAGTCGGTGCTTTGAGCATTCCCTGTGAGACCAGTATTAGTTTCCGATACACCACTGCAGTTTCAATGTATTCCTTGGACATACACATTGACGATGAAACACTGAAATTACATCGGAATTAAATACAAAAGCCACAATGCCGCCTTAAGCGCAAGAAGAGTGAGACTTCTAAGAGTCTGTGCTTTGATCCTTTCCTGTGAGACCAGTATTAGTTTCCCATACACCACTGCAGGTTCAATGTATTCCTTGGACCTTCACATTGACCATCAAACACAGAAATCGCGTCGGAATTAAATACAAAAGGCATAATGCCGCCTTAAGTACAAGAATAGAGACTCTTCTTACAGTCGGTGCTTTGTGCATTCCGTGAGAGACCAGTATTAGTTTCCGTTACACCACTGCAGGTTCAATGTATTCCTTGGACATACACATTGTCAATGAAACACTGAAATTACATCAGAAGTAAATACGAAACGCACAATGCCGCCTTAACTGCAAGAGGAATGATTCTTCTTAGAGTCTGGGATTTGATCCTTTCCTGTGAGACCAGTATTAGCTTCCGATACACCTCTGCAGGTTAAATGTATTCCTTGGACCTTCACATTGATGATAAGACACAGAAATCGCATCGGAATTAAATACAAATGGCACAATGCGCCTTAAGTACAAGAATAGAGACACTTCTTACTGCCGATGATTTGAGCATTCCCTGTGAGACCAGTATTGGTTTCCGATGTACCACTGCAGGTTCAATGTAGTCCATTGACCTTCACATTGACGATGAGGCACAGAAATCGGATCGGAATTAAATACAAAAGGCACAATGCCACCTTAAGTACAAGAACAGAGACTCTTCTAACAGTCTGTGCTTTGATCCTTTCTTGTGAGACCAGTATTAGTTTCCGATACACCACTGCAGATTCAATATATTCCATTGACCCTCACATTGACGATGAATCACAGAAATCGCAATGGAATGAATTACAAAAGGCACAATGCCGCCATAAGTACAGGAATAGAGACTCTTCTTACAGTCTGTGCTTTGATCATTTCCTGTGAGATCAGTATTAGTTTCCGATACACCACTGCAGGTCCAATGTATTCCTTGGACCTTCACATCCACGATGAAACAAAGAAATCCCATCGGAATTAAATACAAAAGGCACAATGCCGCCTTAAGTACAGGAATAGAGACACTTCTTACAGTCTGTGTTATGATCCTTTCCTGTGATACCAGTATTAATTTCCGATTCACCACTGCAGGTTCAATGTATTCCTTGGACATACTCATTGACGATGAAACACTGAAATTACATCGGAATTAAATAAAAAAGCCACAATGCCACCTTAAGTGCAAGAAGAGTGCGACTTCTTAGATTCTATGATTTGATCCTTTCCTGTGAGACCAGTATTAGTTTCCGATACACCACAGCAGGTACAATGTATTCCTTGGAGCTTCACATTGACGATGAAAAACAGAAATCGCGTCGGAATTAAATACAAAAGGCACAATGCCGCCTTAAGCACAAGAATAGAGACTCTTCTTACAGTCGGTGTTTTGAGCATTCCGTGAGAGACCAGTATTAGTTTCCGATACACCACTGCAGGTTCAATGTATTCCTTAGACATTCACATTGACGATGAAACACAGAAATGGCATCGGAATTAAATACAAAAGGCACAATGCCGCCTAAAGTACAAGAATAGAGACTCTTCTTACAGTCTGTGCTTTGATCCTTTCCTGTGAGACCAGTATTAGTTTCCGATACACTACTGCAGGTTCAATGTATTCTTTTGACCTTCACACTGACGATGAAACACAGAAATCGCATCGGAATTAAATACAAAAGGCACAATGCCGCCGTTGGTACAAGAATAGAGACTCTTCTTACAGTCTGTGCTTTGATCCTTTCCTGTGAAACCAGTATTAGTTTCCGCTACACCACTGCAGGTTCAATGTATTTCATTGACCCTCACATTGACGATGAAACACAGAAATAGCATCGGAATTAAATACAATAGGCACAATGCAACCTTAAGTACAATAATAGAGACTCTTTTCACAGTCTGTGCCTTGATCCTTTCCTGTGAGACCGGTATTAGTTTCCGAAACACCACTACAGGTTCAATGTATTCCTTGGACATACACATTGTCGACGAAACACTGAAATTACATCGGAATTAAATACAAAAGGCACAATGCCGCCTTAAGTGCAAGAGGAATGAGGCTTCTTAGAGTCTGGGCTTTGATCCTTTCCTGTGAGACCAGTATTATTTTCCGATACACCACTGCAGTATCAATGTATTCCTTTGACCTTCACATTGTAGATGAAACACAGAAATCGCATCGGAATTAAATACAAATGGCACAATGCCGCCTTAAGTACAAGAATAGAGACACTTCTTACAGTCTATAACGTAAGCATTCCCTGTGAGACCAGTATTAGGTTCCGATACATCACTGCAGGTTCAATGTATTCCTTTGACCTTCACATTGACGATGAAACAAAGAAATCGCATCGGAAGTAAATACAAAAGGCACAATGCAGCCTTAGGTACAAGAATAGAGACTCTTCTTACAGTCGGTGCTTTGATCCTTTCCTATGAGACCAGTATTAGTTTCCGATACACCACTGCAGGTTCAATGTATTCCATTGACCCTCACATTGACGATGAAACACAGAAATCTCATCGGAATTAAATACAAAAGGCACATGCCGCCTTAAGTACAATAACAGAGTCACTTCTTACAGTCTGTGCTTTGATCCTTTCCTGTGAGACCATTATTAGTTTCCGATACACCACTGCAGGTTCAATGTATTCCATTGACCCTCACATTGACGATGAAACACAGAAATTACATCGGAATTAAATACAAAAGGCAAAATGCCCCCTTAAGTGCGAGCGGAATGAGGATTCTTTGACTCTGGGCTTTGATCCTTTCCTGTGAGACCAGTATTAGTTTCCGATACTCCACTGTAGGTTCAATGTATTCCTTGGACCTTCACATTGATGATAAAACACAGAAATCGCATAGGAATTAAATACAAATGGCACAATGCCGCCTTATGTACAAGAATAGAGACACTTCTTACTGTCGATGCTTTGAGCATTCCCTGTGAGACCAGTATTAGTTTCCGATGTACCACTGCAGGTTCAATGTATTCCTTGGACATACACATTGTCGATGAAACACTGAAATTACTTCGGAATTAAATGCAAAAGGCACAATGCCGCCTTAAGTGCAAGAGGAATGCGGCTTCTTAGAGTCTGGGCTTTGATCCTTTCCTGTGAGACCAGTATTAGTTTCCGATACACCACTGCAGGTTCAATGTATTCCTTGGACATACACATTGTCGATGAAACACTGAAATTACATCGGAATTAAATACAAAAGGCACAATGCCGCCTTAAGTGCAAGAGGAATGAGGCTTCTTAGAGTCTGGGCTTTGATCCTTTCCTGTGAGACCAGTATTATTTGCCGATACACGACAGCAGGTTCAATGTATTCCTTGGACCTTCACATTGACGATGAAACACAGAAATCGTATCGGAATTAAATACAAATGGCACAATGCCGCCTTAAGTACAAGAATAGAGACACTTCTTATAGTCGATGCTTTGAGCATTCCCTGTGAGACCAGTATTAGTTTCCGATACACCATTGCAGGTTCAATGTATTCCTTTGACCTTCACAATGACGATGACACACAGAAATCGCATCGGAATTAAATACAAAAGGCACAATGCCGCCTTAGGTACAAGAATGTAGACTCTTCATACAGTCAGTGCTTTGAGAATTCCCTGTTAGACCAGTATTAGTTTCCGATACAACACTGCAGGTTCAATGTATTCCTTGGACATACACATGGACGATGAAACACTGAAATTACATCGGAATTAAATACAAAAGGCACAATGCCGCCTTAAGTGCAAGTAGAGAGAGACTTCTTTGAGTCTGTGCTTTGATCCTTTCCTGTGAGACCAGTATTAGTTTCCGGTACACGACTGCTGGTTCCATGTATTCCTTAGATCTTCACATTGACGATGAAACACAGAAATCGTATCGGAAATAAATACAAATGGCACAATGCCGCCTTAAGTACAAGAATAGAGACACTTCTTATAGTCGATGCTTTGAGCATTCCCTGTGAGACCAGTATTAGTTTCCGATACACCATTGCAGGTTCAATGTATTCCTTTGACCTTCACAATGACGATGACACACAGAAATCGCATCGGAATTAAATACAAAAGGCACAATGCCGCCTTAGTTACAAGTATGTAGACTCTTCATACAGTCAGTGCTTTGAGAATTCCCTGTTAGATCAGTATTAGTTTCCGATACAACACTGCAGGTTCAATGTATTCCTTGGACATACACATGGACGATGAAACACTGAAATTACATCGGAATTAAATGCAAAAGGCACAATGCCGCCTTAAGTACGAGAATAGAGATTCTTCTTACAGTCGGTGCTTTGTGCATTCCCTGTGAGACCAGTATTAGTTTCCGATACACCATTGCAGGTTCAATGTATTCCTTTGACCTTCACAATGACGATGACACACAGAAATCGCATCGGAATTAAATACAAAAGGCACAATGCCGCCTTAGGTACAAGAATGTAGACTCTTCATACAGTCAGTGCTTTGAGCATTCCCTGTGAGACCAGTATTAGTTCCCGATACACCACTGCATGTTCAATGTATTCCTTGGACCATCACATTGACGTTGAAAGACAGAAATCGCATTGGAAATAATTACAAAACGCACAATGCCGCCTTAAGTACAAGAATAGAGACCCATCTTACAGTCGGTGCTTTGAGCATACCCTGTGAGACCAGTATTAGTTTCCGATACAGCACTGCGGGTTCAATGTATTCCTTGGACGTAAACATTGACGATGAAACACTGAAATTACATCGGAATTAAATACAAAAGGCACAATGCCGCCTTAAGTACAAGTAAAGAGTCTCTTCTTACGGTCGGTGCTTTGAGCATTGCCTGTGAGACCAGTGTTAGTTTCCGATACACCACTGCAGGTTGAATGTATAACTTGGACCATCACATTGTCGATGAAACACAGAAATCGCATCGGAATTAAAAACAAAAGGAGCAAACGCCGCCTTAAGTACAAGAATAGAGACTCTTTTTACAGTCTGTGCCTTGAACACTCCCTGTGAGACCAGTATTAGTTACCGATACACCACTGCAGGTTCAATGTATTCCTTGGACCATCACATTGACGATGAAAGACAGAAATCGCATTGGAAATAATTACCAAACGCACAATGCCGCCTTAGGTACAAGAATAGAGACTCATCTCACAGTCGGTGATTTGAGCATTCCCTGTCAGACCAGTATTAGTTTGCGATACACCACAGCAGGTTCGAAGTATTCCTATGACCTTCACGTTGACGATGAAACACAGAAATCGCATCGGAATTAAATACAAAATGCACAATGCCACCTTAAGTACAAGAATAGAGATTCTTCTTACAGTCGGTGCTTTGAGCATTCCCTGTGAGACCAGTATTAGTTTCCGATACACCACTGCAGGTTCAATGTATTCCTTGGACATTTACATTGACAATGAAACACAGGAATCGCATTGGAATTAAATACAAAACGCACAATGCCGCCTTAGGTACAAGAATAGAGACTCTTCATAGAGTCGGTGATTTGAGCATTCCCTGTGAGACCAGTATTAGTTTCCGATACAGCACTGCATGTTCAGTGTATTCCTTGTACGTAAACATTGACGATGAAACACTGAAATTACATCGGAATTAAATACAAAAGGCACAAGTACAAGATTTGAGACTCTTCTTACAGTCGGTGCTTTGAGCATTCCCTGTGAGACCAATATTAGTTTCCGATACACCACTGCAGGTTCAATGTATTCCTTGGACCTTCAATTTGACGATGAAACACAGAAATACCATTGGAATTAAATACAAGAGGCACAATGCCGCCATAAGTACAAGCACAGAGATTCTTCTTACAGTCGGTGCTTTGAGCATTCCCTGTGAGACCAGTATTAGTTTCCGATACACCACTGCAGGTTCAATGTATTTCGTGGACATACACATTGACGATGAAACACTGAAATTACATCGTAATTGAATAAAAAAGGCACCATGCCGCCTTAAGTGCAAGAAGAGTGAGACTTCTTAGAGTTTGTGCTTTGATCCTTTCCTGTGAGACCAGTATTAGTTTCCGATACACCACTGCAGGTTCAATGTATTCCTTGGACCTTCACATTGACGATGAAACATAGAAATCGCATCGGAATTAAATACGAAAATTACAATGCCGCCTTAAGTACAAAATAGGGGACTCTTCTTACAGTCTGTGATTTGATCCTTTCCTGTGAGACCAGTATTAGTTTCCGATACAACACTGCAGGTTCAATGTATTCCTTTGACCTTTACATTGACGATCAAACACAGAAATCGCATCGGAATTAAATACAAAAATTACAATGCCGCCTTATGTACAAAAATAGGGACTCTTCTTACAGTCTGTGATTTGATCCTTTCCTGTGAGACCAGTATTAGTTTCCGATACACCACTGCAGGTTCAATGTATTCGTTTGACCTTCACATTGACGATGAAACACAGAAATCGCATCGGAATTAAACACAAAAGGCACAATGCCGCCTTAAGTACAAGAATACAGACTCTTCTTACAGTCGGTGTTTTGAGCATTCCCTGAGAGTCCAGTATTAGTTTCCGATACACCACTGCAGGTTCAATGTATTCCTTCGACATTCACATTGACGATGAAACACAGAAATCGCATCGGAATTAAATACAAAAGGTACAATGCCGTCTTAAGTACAAGAATAGAGACTCTTCTTACAGTCTGTGCTTTGATCCTTTCCTGTGAGACCAGTATTAGTTTCCGATACACCACTGCAAGTTCAGTGTATCCCTTTGACCTTCACATTGACGATGAAACACAGAAATCGCATCGGAATTAAATACAAAAGGCACAATGCCGCCTTAAGTACAAGAATAGAGACTCTTCTTACAGTCTGTGCTTTGATCCTTTCCTGTGAGACCAGAATTAGTTTCCGATACACCACTGCAGGTTCAATGTATTCCATTGACCCTCACATTAACGATGAAACACAGAAATCGCATCGGAATTAAATATAAAAGGCACAATGCAACCTTAAGTACAAGAATAGAGACTCTTCTTACAGTCTGTGCTTTGATCCTTTCCTGTGAGACCAGTATTAGTTTCCGATACACCACTGCAGGTTCAATGTATTCCTTTGACCTTCACATTGACGATGAAACACAGAAATCGCATCGGAATTAAATACAAATGGCACAATGCCGCCTTAAGTACAAGAATAGAGACACTACATACAGTCGATGCTTTGAGCATTCCCTGTGAGACCAGTATTAGTTTTCGATAGACAACTGCATGTTCAATGTATTCATTTGACCTTCACATTGACGATGACACACAGAAATCGCATCGGAATTAAATACAAAAGGCAAAATGCCGCCTTAGGTACAAGAATGTAGACTCTTCATACAGTCGGTGCTTTGAGAATTCCCTGTTATACCAGTATTAGTTTCCGATACAACACTGCAGGTTCAATGTATTCCTTGGCCCTTCACATTCACGATGAAACACAGAAATCGCATCGGAATTAAATACAAAAGGCACAATGCCGCCTTTAGTACAAGAATAGAGACATTTCCTACAGTCTGTTCTTTGATCCTTTCCTGTGAGACCAGTATTAGTTTCCGATACACCACTGCAGGTTCAATGTATTCCTTGGACATACACATTGCCAATGAAACACTGAAATTACATCAGAAGTAAATACAAAAGGCACAGTGCCGCCTTATGTGCAAGAGGAATGAGGCTTCTTAGAGTCTGGGCTTTGATTCGGGCACCTTATGGTCATTCTCTTGTATGTGTAGATTATCGAATCCGAAGCAAAAAGGATAGTTAATTGTAACGTTTAGGGCCTCCTAATGACGATGGAATTCTCAGATTGCGTCGAGATTCAATACATCTGCCTCCAGCCGACTTGTCTCCAATGGTCTATTGCTGCCTCGGGCACCTTATGGTCGTTCTCCTGTGAGTCTAGATTTTCGAATCCGACGCAAAAATGATTGTTAATTGTATCGTTCAGGGCCTCCTAATGACGATGGAACTCTCAAATTGCGTCGAGATTCAATACATCGGCCTCCAGCCGACTTGTCTCCAAGGGGATATCGCTGCCTCGGGCACCACATGGTCCGTCTCCGGTGAGTCTAGTTTTCAAATCCGACGCAAAAATGATAGTTAATTGTAACGTTCAGGGCCTCCTAATGCCGATGGAACACTCAAAGTGCGTCGAGATTCAGTACATCGGCCTCCAGCCGACTTGTCTCCAAGGGTCTATTGCTGCCTCGGGCACCTTATGGTCGTTCTCCTGTGAGTCTAGATTTTCAAATCCGACGCAAAAATGATAGTTAATTGTAACGTTTAGGGCCTTGTAATGACGATGGAACACTCAAATTGCGTCAAGATTCAATACATCGGCCTGCAGCCGATTTGTCTCCAAGGGTCTATTGCTGCCTCGGGCACCACATGGTCCTTCTCCTGTGAGTCTAGATTTTCGAATCCGACGCAAAAATGATAGTTAATTGTAACGTTCAGGGCCTCCTAATGCCGATGGAACACTCAAATTGCGTCGAGATCCAATACATCGGCCTCCAGCCGACTTGTCTCCAAGGGTCTATTGCTGCCTCGGGCACCTTATGGTCGTTCTCCTGTGAGTCTATATTTTCGAATCCGACGCAAAAATGATTGTTAATTGTATCGTTCAGGGCCTCCTAATGACGATGGAACTCTCAAATTGCGTCGAGATTCAATACATCGGCCTCCAGCCGACTTGTCTCCAACGGGATATCGCTGCCTCGGGCACCACATGGTACGTCTCCGGTGAGTCTAGATTTTCGAATCCGACGCAAAAATGATAGTTCATTGTGACGTTCAGGGCCTCCTAATGCCGATGAAACACTCAAATTGCGTCGAGATTCAATACATCGGCCTCCAGCCGACTTGTCTCCAAAGGTCTATTGCTGCCTAGGGCAAATTATGGTCGTTCTCCTGTGAGTCTAGATTTTCGAATCCGACGCAAAAATGATAGTTAATTGTTACGTTCAGGTCCTTGTAATGACGATGGAACACTCAAATTGCGTCAAGATTCAATACATCGGCCTGCAGCCGACTTGTCTCCAAGGGTCTATTGCTGCCTCGGGCACCACATGGTCCTTCTCTTGTGAGTCTAGATTTTCGAATCCGAAGCGAAAATGATAGTGAATTGTAACGTTTAGGGCCTCCTAATGACGATGGAACACTCAAATTGCGTCGAGATTCAATACATCGGCCTCCAGCCGACTTGCCTCCAAGGGGATATCGCTGCCTCGGGCACCACATGGTCCGTCTCCGGTGAGTCTAGATTTTCGAATCCGACGCAAAAATGATAGTTAATTGTAACGTTCAGGGCCTCCTAATGCCGATGGAACACTCAAATTGCGTCGAGATTCAATACATCGGCCTCCTGCCGACTTGTCTCCAAGGGTCTATTGCTGCCTCGGGCACCTTATGGTCGTTCTCCTGTGAGTCTAGATTTTCGAATCCGACGCAAAAATGATAGTTAATTGTAACGTTCAGGGCCTTGTAATGACGATGGAACACTCAAATTGCGTCGACATTCAATACATCGGCCTCCAGCCAACTTGTCTCCAAGGGTCTGTTGCTGTCTCGGGCACCTTATGGTCGTTCTCCTGTGAGTCTAGATTTTCGAATCCGACGCAAAAATGATAGTTAATTGTAACGTTCAGGGCCTTGTAATGACGATGGAACACTCAAATTGCGTCGAGATTCAATACATCGGCCTGCAGCCGACTTGTCTCCAAGGGTCTATTGCTGCCTCGGGCACCACATGGTACTTCTCCTGTGAGTCTAGATTTTCGAATCCGACGCAAAAATGATAGTTAATTGTAACGTTCAGGGCCTCCTAATGACGATGGAACACTCAAATTGCGTCGAGATTCAATACATCGTCCTCCAGCCGACTTGTCTCCAAGGGTCTGTTGCTGCCTCGGGCACCTTATGGTCATTCTCCTGTGAGTCTAGATTTTCGAATCCGACGCGAAAATGATAGTGAATTGTAACGTTTAGGGCCTCCTAATGACGATGGAACACTCAAATTGCGTCGACATTCAATACATCGGCCTCCAGCCGACTTGTCTCCAAGGGGCTGTTGCTGCCTCGGGCACCTTATGGTCGTTCTCCTGTGAGTCTAGATTTTCGAATCCGACGCAAAAATGATAGTCAATTGTAACGTTCAGGGCCTCCTAATGCCGTCGGAACTCTCAAATTGCGTCGAGATTCAATACATCGGCCTCCTGCCGACTTGTCTCCAAGGGTCTGTTGCTGCCTCGGGCACCTTATGGTCATTCTCTTGTATGTCTAGATTATCGAATCCGACGCAAAAATGATAGTTAATTGTAACGTTTAGGGCCTCCTAATGACGATGGAACTCTCAGATTGCGTCGAGATTCAATACATCGGCCTCCAGCCGACTTGTCTCCTAGGGTCTATTGCTGCCTCGGGCACCTTATGGTCGTTCTCCTGTGAGTCTAGATTTTCGAATCCGACGCAAAAATGATAGTTAATTGTAACGTTCAGGGCCCTGTAATAACGATGGAACACTCAAATTGCGTCAAGGATCAATACATCGGCCTGCAGCCGACTTGTCTCCAAGGGTCTATTGCTGCCTCGGGCACCACATGGTCCTTCTCCTGTGAGTCTAGATTTTCGAATCCGACGCAAAAATGATAGTTAATTGAAACGTTCAGGGCCTCCTAATGCTGATGGAACTCTCAAATTGCGTCGAGATTCAATACAACGGCCTCCTGCCGACTTGTCTCCAAGGGTCTATTGCTGCCTCGGGCACCTTATGGTCGTTCTCCTGTGAGTCTAGATTTTCGAATCCGACGCAAAAATGATAGTTAATTGTAACGTTCAGGGCCTTGTAATGACGATGGAACACTCAAATTGCGTCGACATTCAATACATCGGCCTCCAGCCGACTTGTCTCCAAGGGTCTGTTGCTGCCTCGGGCACCTTATGGTCGTTCTCCTGTGAGTCTAGATTTTCGAATCCGACGCAAAAATGATAGTTAATTGTAACGTTCAGGGCCTTGTAATGACGATGGAACACTCAAATTACGTCGAGATTCAATACATCGGCCTCCTGCCGACTTGTCTCCAAGGGTCTATTGCTGCCTCGGGCACCTTATGGTCATTCTCCTGTGAGTCTAGATTTTCGAATCCGACGCAAAAATGATAGTTAATTGTAACGTTCAGGGCCTTGTAATGACGATGGAACACTCAAATTGCGTCGAGATTCAATACATCGGCCTGCAGCCGACTTGTCTCCAAGGGTCTATTGCTGCCTCGGGCACCACATGGTACTTATCCTGTGAGTCTAGATTTTCGAATCCGACGCAAAAATGATAGTTAATTGTAACGTTCAGGGCCTCCTAATGACGATGGAACACTCATATTGCGTCGAGATTCAATACATCGGCCTCCAGCCGACTTGTCTCCAAGGGTCTATAGTTCCTCCGGCTCCTTAAGGTCGTTCTCCTGTGAGTCTATATTTTCGAATCAGACGCAAAAATGATAGTTAATTGTAACGTTCAGGGCCTCCTAATGCCGATGGAACACTCAAATTGCGTCGAGATTCAATACATCGGCCTCCTGCCAACTTGTCTCCAAGGGTCTATTGCTGCCTCGGGCACCTTATGGTCGTTCTCCTGTGAGTCTAGATTTTCGAATCCGACGCAAAAATGATAGTGAATTGTAACGTTTAGGGCCTCCTAATGACGATGGAACACTCAAATTGCGTCGAGATTCAATACATCGGCCTCCAGCCGACTTGTCTCCAAGGGTCTGTTGATGCCTCGGGCACCTTATGGTCGTTCTCCTGTGAGTCTAGATTTTCGAATCCGACGCAAAAATGTTAGTTAATTGTAACGTTCAGGGCCTTGTAATGACGATGGAACACTCAAATTGCGTCGAGATTCAATACATCGGCCTGCAGCCGACTTGTCTCCAAGGGTCTATTGCTGCCTCGGGCACCACATGGTACTTCTCCTGTGAGTCTAGATTTTCGAATCCGACGCAAAAATGATAGTTAATTGTAACGTTCAGGGCCTCCTAATGACGATGGAACACTCATATTGCGTCGAGATTCAATACATCGGCCTCCAGCCGACTTGTCTCCAAGGGTCTATTGTTCCTCCGGCGCCTTATGGTCGTTCTCCTGTGAGTCTATATTTTCGAATCCGACGCAAAAATGATAGTGAATTGTGACGTTTAGGGCCTCCTAATGACGACGGAACACTCAAATTGCGTCGAGATTCAATACATCGGCCTCCAGCCGACTTGTCTCCAAGGGTCTGTTGCTGCCTCGGCACCTTATGGTCGTTCTCATGTGAGTTTAGATTATCGAATCCGACGCAAAAATGATAGTGAATTGTAACGTTCAGCGCCTCCTAATGACGATAGAAGACTCAAATTGCGTCGAGATTCAATACATCGACCTCCAGTCGACTTGTATCCAAGAGGATATTGCAGTCTCGGGCACCTCATGGTCGTTCTCTTGTAAGTCTAGATTTTCGAATCCGACGCAAAAATGATAGTTAATTGTAACGTTCAGGGCCTCCTAATGCTGATGGAACTCTCAAATTGCGTCGAGATTCAATACAACGGCCTCCTGCCGACTTGTCTCCAAGGGTCTATTGCTGCCTCGGGCACCTTATGGTCGTTCTCCTGTGAGTCTAGATTTTCGAATCCGACGCAAAAATGATAGTTAATTGTAACGTTCAGGGCCTTGTAATGACGATGGAACACTCAAATTGCGTCGACATTCAATACATCGGCCTCCAGCCGACTTGTCTCCAAGGGTCTGTTGCTGCCTCGGGCACCTTATGGTCGTTCTCCTGTGAGTCTAGATTTTCGAATCCGACGCAAAAATGATAGTTAATTGTAACGTTCAGGGCCTCCTAATGCCGATGGAACACTCAAATTGCGTCGAGATTCAATACATCGGCCTGCAGCCGACTTGTCTCCAAGGGTCTATTGCTGCCTCGGGCACCACATGGTACTTCTCCTGTGAGTCTAGATTTTCGAATCCGACGCAAAAATGATAGTTAATTGTAACGTTCAGGGCCTCCTAATGACGATGGAACACTCATATTGCGTCGAGATTCAATACATCGGCCTGCAGCCGACTTGTCTCCAAGGGTCTATTGCTGCCTCGGGCACCACATGGTCCTTCTCCTGTGAGTCTAGATTTTCGAATCCGACGCAAAAATGATAGTTAATTGTAACGTTCAGGGCCTCCTAATGACGATGGAACACTCAAATTGCGTCGAGATTCAATACATCGGCCTCCAGCCGACTTGTCTCCAAGGGTCTATTGTTCCTCCGGCTCCTTATGGTCGTTCTCCTGTGAGTTTAGATTACGAATCCGACGCAAAAATGATAGTGAATTGTAACGTTCAGCGCCTCCTAATGACGATAGAAGACTCAAATTGCGTCGAGATTCAATACATCGACCTCCAGTCGACTTGTATCCAAGAGGATATTGCAGTCTCGGGCACCTCATGGTCGTTCTCTTGTAAGTCTAGATTTTCGAATCCGACGCAAAAATGATAGTTAATTGTAACGTTCAGGGCCTTGTAATGACGATGGAACACTCAAATTGCGTCGAGATTCAATACATCGGCCTGCAGCCGACTTGTCTCCAAGGGTCTATTGCTGCCTCGGGCACCACATGGTACTTCTCCTGTGAGTCTAGATTTTCGAATCCGACGCAAAAATGATAGTTAATTGTAACGTTCAGGGCCTCCTAATGACGATGGAACACTCAAATTGCGTCGAGATTCAATACATCGGCCTGCAGCCGACTTGTCTCCAAGGGTCTATTGCTGCCTCGGGCACCACATGGTACTTCTCCTGTGAGTCTAGATTTTCGAATCCGACGCAAAAATGATAGTTAATTGTAACGTTCAGGGCCTCCTAATGCCGATGCAACACTCAAATTGCGTCGAGATTCAATACATCGTCCTCCAGCCGACTTGTCTCCAAGGGTCTGTTGCTGCCTCGGGCACCTTATGGTCATTCTCCTGTGAGTCTAGATTTTCGAATCCGACGCGAAAATGATAGTGAATTGTAACGTTTAGGGCCTCCTAATGACGATGGAACACTCAAATTGCGTCGACATTCAATACATCGGCCTCCAGCCGACTTGTCTCCAAGGGGCTGTTGCTGCCTCGGGCACCTTATGGTCGTTCTCCTGTGAGTCTAGATTTTCGAATCCGACGCAAAAATGATAGTCAATTGTAACGTTCAGGGCCTCCTAATGCCGTCGGAACTCTCAAATTGCGTCGAGATTCAATACATCGGCCTCCTGCCGACTTGTCGCCAAGGGTCTGTTGCTGCCTCGGGCACCTTATGGTCATTCTCTTGTATGTCTAGATTATCGAATCCGACGCAAAAATGATAGTTAATTGTAACGTTTAGGGCCTCCTAATGACGATGGAACTCTCAGATTGCGTCGAGATTCAATACATCGGCCTCCAGCCGACTTGTCTCCTAGGGTCTATTGCTGCCTCGGGCACCTTATGGTCGTTCTCCTGTGAGTCTAGATTTTCGAATCCGACGCAAAAATGATAGTTAATTGTAACGTTCAGGGCCCTGTAATAACGATGGAACACTCAAATTGCGTCAAGGATCAATACATCGGCCTGCAGCCGACTTGTCTCCAAGGGTCTATTGCTGCCTCGGGCACCACATGGTCCTTCTCCTGTGAGTCTAGATTTTCGAATCCGACGCAAAATAGATAGTTAATTGAAACGTTCAGGGCCTCCTAATGCTGATGGACCTCTCAAATTACGTCGAGATTCAATACATCGGCCTCCTGCCGACTTGTCTCCAAGGGTCTATTGCTGCCTCGGGCACCTTATGGTCATTCTCCTGTGAGTCTAGATTTTCGAATCCGACGCAAAAATGATAGTTAATTGTAACGTTCAGGGCCTTGTAATGACGATGGAACACTCAAATTGCGTCGAGATTCAATACATCGGCCTGCAGCCGACTTGTCTCCAAGGGTCTATTGCTGCCTCGGGCACCACATGGTACTTATCCTGTGAGTCTAGATTTTCGAATCCGACGCAAAAATGATAGTTAATTGTAACGTTCAGGGCCTCCTAATGACGATGGAACACTCATATTGCGTCGAGATTCAATACATCGGCCTCCAGCCGACTTGTCTCCAAGGGTCTATAGTTCCTCCGGCTCCTTAAGGTCGTTCTCCTGTGAGTCTATATTTTCGAATCCGACGCAAAAATGATAGTTAATTGTAACGTTCAGGGCCTCCTAATGCCGATGGAACACTCAAATTGCGTCGAGATTCAATACATCGGCCTCCTGCCAACTTGTCTCCAAGGGTCTATTGCTGCCTCGGGCACCTTATGGTCGTTCTCCTGTGAGTCTAGATTTTCGAATCCGACGCAAAAATGATAGTGAATTGTAACGTTTAGGGCCTCCTAATGACGATGGAACACTCAAATTGCGTCGAGATTCAATACATCGGCCTCCAGCCGACTTGTCTCCAAGGGTCTGTTGATGCCTCGGGCACCTTATGGTCGTTCTCCTGTGAGTCTAGATTTTCGAATCCGACGCAAAAATGTTAGTTAATTGTAACGTTCAGGGCCTTGTAATGACGATGGAACACTCAAATTGCGTCGAGATTCAATACATCGGCCTGCAGCCGACTTGTCTCCAAGGGTCTATTGCTGCCTCGGGCACCACATGGTACTTCTCCTGTGAGTCTAGATTTTCGAATCCGACGCAAAAATGATAGTTAATTGTAACGTTCAGGGCCTCCTAATGACGATGGAACACTCATATTGCGTCGAGATTCAATACATCGGCCTCCAGCCGACTTGTCTCCAAGGGTCTATTGTTCCTCCGGCTCCTTATGGTCGTTCTCCTGTGAGTCTATATTTTCGAATCCGACGCAAAAATGATAGTGAATTGTGACGTTTAGGGCCTCCTAATGACGACGGAACACTCAAATTGCGTCGAGATTCAATACATCGGCCTCCAGCCGACTTGTCTCCAAGGGTCTGTTGCTGCCTCGGCACCTTATGGTCGTTCTCATGTGAGTTTAGATTATCGAATCCGACGCAAAAATGATAGTGAATTGTAACGTTCAGCGCCTCCTAATGACGATAGAAGACTCAAATTGCGTCGAGATTCAATACATCGACCTCCAGTCGACTTGTATCCAAGAGGATATTGCAGTCTCGGGCACCTCATGGTCGTTCTCTTGTAAGTCTAGATTTTCGAATCCGACGCAAAAATGATAGTTAATTGTAACGTTCAGGGCCTCCTAATGACGATTTAACACTCAAATTGCGTCGAGATTCAATACATCGGCCTCCAGCCGACTTGTCTCCAAGGGTCCATTGTTCCTCCGGCTCCTTATGGTCGTTCTCTTGTGAGTTTAGATTACGAATCCGACGCAAAAATGATAGTGAATTGTAACGTTCAGCGCCTCCTAATGACGATAGAAGACTCAAATTGCGTCGAGATTCAATACATCGACCTCCAGTCGACTTGTTTCCAAGAGGATATTGCAGTCTCGGGCACCTCATGGTCGTTCTCTTGTAAGTCTAGATTTTCGAATCCGACGCAAAAATGATAGTTAATTGTAACGTTCAGGGCCTCCTAATGACGATGGAACCCTCAAATTGCGTCGAGATTCAATACATCGTCCTCCAGCCGACTTGTCTCCAAGGGTCTGTTGCTGCCTCGGGCACCTTATGGTCATTCTCCTGTGAGTCTAGATTTTCGAATCCGACGCGAAAATGATAGTGAATTGTAACGTTTAGGGCCTCCTAATGACGATGGAACACTCAAATTGCGTCGACATTCAATACATCGGCCTCCAGCCGACTTGTCTCCAAGGGGCTGTTGCTGCCTCGGGCACCTTATGGTCGTTCTCCTGTGAGTCTAGATTTTCGAATCCGAAGCAAAAATGATAGTTAATTGTAACGTTCAGGGCCCTGTAATGACGATGGAACACTCAAATTGCGTCAAGGATCAATACATCGGCCTGCAGCCGACTTGCCTCCAAGGGTCTATTGCTGCCTCGGGCACCACATGGTCATCCTCCTGTGAGTCTAGATTTTCGAATCCGACGCGAAAATGATAGTGAATTGTAACGTTTAGGGCCTCCTAATGACGATGGAACACTCAAATTGCGTCGACATTCAATACATCGGCCTCCAGCCTACTAGTCTCCAAGGGTCTGTTGCTGCCTCGGGCACCTTATGGTCGTTCTCCTGTGAGTCTATATTTTCGAATCCGACGCAAAAATGATAGTGAATTGTGACGTTTTGGGCCACCTAATGACGATGGAACACTCTAATTGCGTCGAGATTCAATACATCGGCCTCCAGCCGACTTGTCTCCAAGGGTCTGTTGCTGCCTCGGCACCTTATGGTCGTTCTCCTGTGAGTTTAGATTATCGAATCCGACGCTAAAAATGATAGTGAATTGTAACGTTCAGCGCCTCCTAATGACGATAGAAGACTCAAATTGCGTCGAGATTCAATACATCGACCTCCAGTCGACTTGTATCCAGGAGGATATTGCAGTCTCGGGCACCTCATGGTCGTTCTCTTGTAAGTCTAGATTTTCGAATCCGACGCAAAAATGATAGTTAATTGTAACGTTTAGGGCCTCCTAATGACGATGGAACTCTCAGATTGCGTCGAGATTCAATACATCGGCCTCCAGCCGACTTGCCTCCAAGGGGATATCGCTGCATCGGGCACCACATGGTCCCACTCCGGTGAGTCTAGATTTTCGAATCCGACGAAAAAATGATAGTTAATTGTAACGTTCAGGGCCTCCTAATGCCGATGGAACACTCAAATTGCGTCGAGATTCAATACATCGGCCTCCTGCCGACTTGTCTCCAAGGGTCTATTGCTGCCTCGGGCACCTTATGGTCGTTCTCCTGTGAGTCTAGATTTTCGAATCCGACGCAAAAATGATAGTTAATTGTAACGTTCAGGGCCTTGTAAAGACGATGGAACACTCAAATTGCGTCGACATTCAATACATCGGCCTCCAGCCGACTTGTCTCCAAGGGTCTGTTGCTGCCTCGGGCACCTTATGGTCGTTCTCCCTGTGAGTCTAGATTTTCGAATCCGACGCAAAAATGATAGTTAATTGTAACGTTCAGGGCCTTGTAATGACGATGGAACACTCAAATTGCGTCGAGATTCAATACATCGGCCTCCAGCCGACTTGTCTCCAAGGGGATGTTGCTGCCTCGGGCACCTTATGGTCGTTCTCCTGTGAGTCTAGATTTTCGAATCCGAAGCAAAAATGATAGTTAATTGTAACGTTCAGGGCCCTGTAATGACGATGGAACACTCAAATTGCGTCAAGGATCAATACATCGGCCTGCAGCCGACTTGTCTCCAAGGGTCTATTGCTGCCTCGGGCACCACATGGTCCTTCTCCTGTGAGTCTAGATTTTCGAATCCGACGCGAAAATGATAGTGAATTGTAACGTTTAGGGCCTCCTAATGACGATGGAACACTCAAATTGCGTCGACATTCAATACATCGGCCTCCAGCCTACTAGTCTCCAAGGGTCTGTTGCTGCCTCGGGCACCTTATGGTCGTTCTCCTGTGAGTCTAGATTTTCGAATCCGACGCAAAAATGATATTCAATTGTAACGTTCAGGGCCCTGTAACGACGATGGAACACTCAAATAGCGTCAAGATTCAATACATCGGCCTGCAGCCGACTTGTCTCCAAGGGTCTATTGCTGCCTCGGGCACCACATGGTCCTTCTCCTGTGAGTCTAGATTTTCGAATCCGACGCAAAAATGATAGTTAATTGTAACGTTAAGGGCCTCCTAATGACGATGGAACACTCAAATTGCGTCGAGATTCAATACATCGGCCTCCAGCCGATTTGTCTCCAAGGGTCTATTGCTTCCTCCGGCTCCTTATGGTCGTTCTCCTGTGAGTCTATATTTTCGAATCCGACGCAAAAATGATAGTAAATTGTGACGTTAGGGCCACCTAATGACGATGGATCACTCAAATTGCGTCGAGATTCAATACATCGGCCTCCAGCCGACTTGTTTCCAAGGGTCTATTGCTGCCTCGGGCACCTTATGGTCGTTCTCCTGTGAGTCTAGATTTTCGAATCCGAAGCAAAAATGATTGTTAATTGTAACGTTCAGAGCCTCCTAATGACGATGGAACTCTCAAATTGCGTCGAGATTCAATACATCGGCCTCCAGCCGACTTGCCTCCATGGGGATATCGCTGCCTCGGGCACCACATGGTCCGTCTCCGGTGAGTCTAGATTTTCGAATCCGACGAAAAAATGATAGTTAATTGTAACGTTCAGGGCCTCGTAATGCCGATGGAACACTCAAATTGCGTCGAGATTCAATACATCGGCCTCCTGCCGACTTGTCTCCAAGGGTCTATTGCTGCCTCGGGCACCTTATGGTCGTTCTCCTGTGAGTCTAGATTTTCGAATCCGACGCAAAAATGATAGTTAATTGTAACGTTCAGGGCCTTGTAAAGACGATGGAACACTCAAATTGCGTCGACATTCAATACATCGGCCTCCAGCCGACTTGTCTCCAAGGGTCTGTTGCTGCCTCGGGCACCTTATGGTCGTTCTCCTGTGAGTCTAGATTTTCGAATCCGACGCAAAAATGATAGTTAATTGTAACGTTCAGGGCCTTGTAATGACGATGGAACACTCAAATTGCGTCGAGATTCAATACATCGGCCTGCAGCCGACTTGTCTCCAAGGGTCTATTGCTGCCTCGGGCACCACATGGTCCTTCTCCTGTGAGTCTAGATTTTCGAATCCGACGCAAAAATGATAGTTAATTGTAACGTTCAGGGCCTCCTAATGACGATGGAACACTCAAATTGCGTCGAGATTCAATACATCGGCCTCCAGCCGACTTGTCTCCAAGGGTCTATTGTTCCTCCGGCTCCTAATGGTCGTTCTCCTGTGAGTTTAGATTACGAATCCGACGCAAAAATGATAGTGAATTGTAACGTTCAGCGCCTCCTAATGACGATAGAAGACCCAAATTGCGTCGAGATTCAATTCATCGACCTCCAGTCGACTTGTATCCAAGAGGATATTGCAGTCTCGGGCACCTCATGGTCGTTCTCTTGTAAGTCTAGATTTTCGAATGCGACGCAAAAATGATAGTTAATTGTAACGTTCAGGGCCTCCTAATGACGATGGAACTCTCAAATTGCGTCGAGATTCAATACATCGTCCTCCAGCCGACTTGTCTCCAAGGGTCTGTTGCTGCCTCGGGCACCTTATGGTCATTCTCCTGTAAGTCTAGATTTTCGAATCCGACGCGAAAATGATAGTGAATTGTAACGTTTAGGGCCTCCTAATGCCGTCGGAACACTCAAATTGCGTCGAGATCCAATACATCGACCTACTGCCGACTTGTCTCCAAGGGTCTGTTGCTGCCTCGGGCACCTTATAGTCATTCTCTTGTATGTCTAGATTATCGAATCCGTCGCAAAAATGACAGTTAATTGTAACGTTCAGGGCCTCCTAATGCCGATGGAACACTCAAATTGCGTCGAGATCCAATACATCGGCCTCCTGCTGACTTGTCTCCAAGGGTCTATTGCTGCCTCGGGCACCACCTGGTCCTTCACCTGTGAGTCTAGATTTTCGAATCCGACGCGAGAATGATAGTGAATTGTAACGTTTAGGGCCTCCTAATGGCGATGGAACACTCAAATTGCGTCGAGATTCAATACATCGGCCTCCAGCCGACTTGTCTCCAAGGGGATATCGCTGCCTCGGGCACGACATGGTCCGTCT